>NW_026006421.1:22256-89292 GCF_001458135.2 Marmota marmota marmota
GAGCTGCTCATTGGGGGACTATTTTGGCTCCGCCCACGTGACCCAGCCAATCGGCCTCAAGAGCAGGAGGAGTGGGGGAGGTTTAAAGGCTTGTGGGAAGCCAGTGGTGGCGGTGGTGGCAGTTGGGCTCTGAAGGTTTTCCTGAAGAGCTGTGTGGTTTGGCGTGTGTGTTCTAAAAATAAAGTTTGTTTCTTTTGACAAGTGGCTCCTGAATTGTGCCCAGCCAGACTGCGGCACACTCTCAAAATTAAAATGATTGTTATAGTGGTAAAAAACTATCCTCTTGTTAAACATCACTAGACACCCCAGGTGTCCTTCAGGACCCCCTGAAAATCACTCAGACCACCCCAACCTCCGGCACTGTGGCTGAAAGCCACTCTGATTCACTGGTACTTATGCCAAGGCAGTTGTATAATATTTTGAATATCACTCCTAGATATCATCAAAACTGCTTTCTCCCCCTCTCAAATTTTACACTTTTCCCTAAAGCTATTTGACAGTATTTTCTACCTGAAAAATACTATCACCTGAAATAAGATCCAGCTCCATGAAATGCATCTCTTTCCTACAATAGGTTTTCATCAAATTATGCATGTTAAAATTTAATTTAGAATTCATACACAGCCTGATTAAAGTCCTAACCTGTGACACTAAATTTTTTTAAACTATGGAGATACAGGATTTGCTCATATATGGTGCAAAACTATATGTTGCAACACAATCACTCATTTATTTGGAACCATGTATTATTAATCTCTTTATTCATCACAACTAGAATAACAATTCAATCATAAAAGGTATACAGGGATCATTAATGACAAAATTTTTTCCTTCTATTCCTAGAAATACTTGAGTTAATTAATATAAACCACAGTGCAGCACTTAGAATGCCCATAAAAAAATTATAGAGAAGACCCAAAAAGGTGACAATTTATCCTTCTGCTTAACTTTAAATGGTATAAATTGGTTACAAATGGGTACCACCCAGTCAGTAAATACATGGAAAATAATTAAAATCACTATATACATTTTTGAAGGAAAATATCTGCATTTAAAGACTGAAATTAAAGTCTTAATTTTCAAAAGAAAATGATTATCTATTTGCAAATTTATAATTCACTAAAGCCATATCACTGTGACTTCATTACCTAGAGTATGTAACAGTGCCATGAAATTTTACTCACCAAACAACAGCTTAGAACATAGCCACACAGTCAAAGGCATTTGACAATAAATTTTGGTCAATACAAAGAGCCATGCACAAAGCAACTGGTCAAACAGGAACAGTCAGAGCTCTGAAGATGCAGGGAGACACATGGATGCCCAAGAAAGGCTGTTTCCATGAGCACAACAGGCAGCCACACAGATCACATTGCACTTGGATTTCTGTTTTCAAGTTTAAGATATGATGAAGTGCTGGGTAAAGCAGAAGGTCAACCCAAGGGAGACATAAGTGAAAATCGTGTTTTATCTCCACAAACACGATTTCCAATACGTGTAAAAGCCACCATCGCATAGTAGCTGAGCACACTAAAATATTCCAAAGTGTACATGCCTCTTCCAACTTCTCCACTGTGTTAGCCAGCATCTCCTGCAGGGTCTGCAAAAAGAGAGATTGCTCCAGCCCAAAGTTGTAGATGGACAGGATATTCTGCAAAGAAAGAGGGAGAAGTGTGAATATATCACCATTGTCAAGCATCCAGGCCCCATCTACCTTGGTGTCTTCCGGCAGCTTCACAGAAAAATTGAAGATGTTTGCTACCTCTGCACTGTCAGCTGCCCATCACCACAAGTAACTGTCTTACTGTTCTTGTTTCATACATTATTAAACTCACAATAACTATAGCTGCCATTGCTGGAATGTGTATCCTGATACACACTGCATTGGAGCTTTGTCTGTAGTTCCTGTGGTTCCCTATGACAGGGACTATTACTACCACCAGAAAAAATGCAGAGAAGTTAGGTCACTTTTCCAAAGTCACACAGTCATAAAATATTCAAGCCAGGATTGAAATTTAGACTATTCCATCTCTCACATATTAGTTTCTAACCCACCAAGCATTCTGTTGATTTAAAAAATAACATTTAAGGCTGGGCAAGTGGGAGGCAGTGACACATGTGTAATGTGTCTGTGCAGAGAGGAGGGCAGCAGAGAGGAGTCTCCAGGGGCCACTGTGCCTTCTTCAGAGAAATAGAAAGCAGCAGGCAAGGCTGGGTGGTATCTGCATTGGCCATGGCCACCAATAGGGAACCAAGAACTAGGAGGAAGAGCCAAGGTGCAAGAGCAAAGTCTGAAATGGATCTTACATGAATAATTTTAAGAGCTGCACACAACTATGAACATTTCTGAAGCCTTTTCTCAGTAAAGTACATCAAGATGACTGAACCTGCCTTCTTGGATCTTTTGGAGTGTCCTGTGTGTCTAGAATGCCTGGGTTCTTCTGAAAAAGTCTTTCCTTGCCAGCACAGGTTTTGCAAAGATGTTTGCTGGGATCATAGTTTTGCTCAGTAGTCTGTACTGGAGGACTCTTGTTGGCTCCCATTATGAACATCCAGATAACATAATGCTGGTCAGGCTTCTGGATGACATCAGGCAGAGAGGCCTTCGAAACCTAGCTGATGTGGGCAGTGGGACCAACTGCACAAATGCATTAAGGGCTCAGGGCAGCACTATGTCTAATTGTAGTGCAAAAGATCTAGAGAGCTCCCAGTGTGGATGGCAGCCTCAGGGGCAAGCCTGGAGGCCCCAGTGAGGGGTATGCCTGTTACCATGTCCTAAAGCATTACATAACTATGAAGGAAAGAAGCCTAGAGACTTTAAACTCCACAAATGTGACATCATCATTTTTTGACAACACATTGATAAAAACACAGGGTAAGTCAATGGTATCCCTGGCTTTTCCCCAACCAATTTAGTGCAGATTATTAAACCATTACCTCAGCCCCTACCTCAGTGCAGAGCACTTTATGACTTTGAAGCAAAAGGCAAAAAAGCAGCAGAAAATGACGGCTTTCCATTTGTTAAGGATGATGTTCTGACTGTGATCCAAAGAGTGGATGTAAGATGTACTGAAGAAATGTTGGCAGAAAAATAGGAATATTTCTGATTTCCTACATTGAGTTTAACTTGGCTGCTAAGCAGCTGACAGAATGGGATAAGCCTCCCATGCCAGGAGTTGATGCTGAAACATGTACCTCAGCAGCAGCCCAGAGCAGCACTGCCCGAAAGCAATCTGACACCAAGAACAAAACCAAAAAGCAGCACTCCTTCACTTCCTTCACCATGGGAAACAAGTCCTCTCATGCATCCCAGAACTGCCACTCCATGGAGATCAGCCCTCCTGTCCTCATAAGCTCCTGGAACCCTCAGCTGCCACAAGGATCAGAGAACGGTCGGGGCTTTCCTTCAGTGCCCCTTCTCAGATTCATGTGAGTACAGCCACATTCATTGTGACCCCATACCCAAGCAGCCCTGTGACAACAGGCCCCTCATTCACTTTCCTGTTGGATGTCCCCTCTCCAGGTGCCAGTGGAACTATGAATCCTCCATTTCTAGCACCACCTCTCCTGGCTGCTACTGTCCTCACCTTCATCCTACCAGGTTCTCTGCTGCTTCTGCTAGTGTGGGACCCAGTCTTATGGCAGAATCCACTGCTTTCAGGTTAGAAGATTGAAAATTATGAAGATTTTAGTTCTCCCCAAAATTATCTACAGATTTTATGCCATCTCATTACAAATTCTAGCAGTCATTTTTTTGGAATGTGTATATTAATTCCAAATGTATATATTAATTAACATATATTAATTCCAAAATTTAAGCAGGTATACATCATCTCAGAACCTGGGATCATAGTATGGTAAAAGTAATTAGGAAGGGATGAATTTTGAGTATTAATTATTCCTGATTTTTAAATGATCTACTTAATTTTTAATAATGGTTGGATTTTACAATGATTTGCAAAATTTATAAAAACTACTCTCATAAATAAATAAATGTGAGCTTACTTTAGCAAACCAATGATATCACCCAAGTATCCAGAGAATTTTAAGTATCTATGATTTTCTTACCAGCCATTCTTAAACACTGGAAGAATATTAGCCTAATTAAAAAAAAAGAAAGGAAAAATAAAATGAAAGAAACTTCAGCCCCTTCCCCAGAATATATAATTTGATTTTCAAGAATAAGCAGGTTTTTGGAGTTATAAATAGGTCATTTTTTTCTACTACATAGCTGGCTTTCCTTACAGTTTATAGATAAAGTCTATGGATTTAGATTTGGAGAAAACTTCATGTAATGTTCTGCAAGCCATTTAAGAAAAAGAGGGTCATGAAGTGTTCATGGTGCCTTTAAAACAATACACATTTTGCCCAAAGTCTACTCCTCTGGCAACAAATTGTAAGTCAACCATTGAAGTTGAAAATTGAAGACAAAGCTGATTTATAATTAAGGTAACCTCAAAAGACTAGAAATTTGTTTACCCATTACATCATAACAAGTCCAGAACCCTTTTATCTATCAGATAAATATTGGTTGATGAATGAAAACTAACAAGCCATTAGTTTTCAATATGTCTTCAGGAGAGCCCTAGAAATGCGACTATGCTGCATTCTCATAGGAAGTTCCCTTCCACCTATTATTCTCTAATTTAAAGATGACACTAGCACAAATTCCTTAAATTTTAATTAATGGACAGCAGCCTTTTTCTTGTACATTGTGTAGGTGCCAGTTTCTGAGGTGTCAGATTGTATATATGGAAACAAAAGCCCCCTGGCTAACAAAAGGAGCTTTAAAAAAGGGCAGTAAGAGCTATTTTGTTCCATGAATATTTTTGGACATGAAATATAATTAATAATGATGATTTGAGTGAAGATGGATTTAGAAGGAACAGTATATCAATAAGAAAAAGTCTAATGAAAAATGATGAAGATCTCACTGCTCTGAACCATTGGAGAAATGAATCTATTTTAAACTAAAGATAATACTGCGAACAAGCCAGATTTTGTGTTAATATGAATCTATATTTCCTTCTTCCATGCACTTGACTTCAACACACTTACAGAACACATATGCTGTGTTGTGTAACCTTCTGGCTGAGTCCTGATTCCTCAAGTTTTCAGATCTGACATACCTGTAACAGCCTGAGGTATTGAGATCAACATGAGGATCCTAAGTACATGAAAATAAAATTTTATTCACATTCTGCATTAAACACAAGTTAAAAGGAAGGATTTCATAACGTAGGGTGACTACGTTTTGAAAAGTCAAGAGACTGTGATATATGATTTCAATTTTAAACCATCATCTTCATATGTTTAGGGCTTTAATTTATGTAACAATCAGGCAATCTTTATACTTAACATTAAATACCTTAATATTATAAATCAACTTAGATGAACATTTATGGAGGAGTTTCAGTGAAACTTCTGAACAACTTGTCACTTTTATTGTACAGCAATGATTTGTAAAAATGATATGTTAAGTAATCCTAGAGTATAATTTAGGGACACAAAAACAACTGTCAAGAAATTGGCAGAGATTACGTTTAATCAATCTTTGCAGACTAAAGTAATAAATATCAAATTAATCAACACAGCTTAATTGAAGCTCTATGTGAAACATATTTTTTATTAGACTTGTTATTTTTGGACCTTTAAATGCTACTACAACTTGAACTCTGGGTTAAATCTACATAATGAACCACTGTTGAAACACAAAAAAAGAACAAACACTACTTTAAGAGCCCTTTGTTTCCATAGGCCTCTTCCTGTTGTACAGAGTGAAGACAAAGAGGACTCCCTCCTACCTCCCCAGGGTTATCCACATCGTTGGCAAGATACCATGTTGAAAGCTGCTGAAATAACTAAAGCAAAATCCTGAAAAAAGTAAAAATGCAGTAGCTAAGACTGGAAATGATAAAAGAATTTTCATTGTCTACAAAGATACTGGCTTCAAATCTGTGCTTCTTGTGTTTTTTATTTAAATGTCACCATAATATACAGTCATGTGCCACCTAACATTCCTGGTAAGCCACAGACCACATATATAATAGCATGTACCACACAGCCAAGCATTCAGTAGGATATAATATGTAAGTTCCAAGATGTGTGCACAATGATGAAATCACCTAAGAAGCTTTTCTCAGAGGTATCCGTGTTGTTAAGTGCATGACTGTTTATTTATGGTTGCTCTGGTTACTGGTGGTAAAGACTTACCTGAACATGTCCCCCAAACCCTTTAGCATTCCCTTCGTGGCTTTCATTTTATCTTTTTTCTTCCCTTTTCCAGTTTTGTTCTTTTTCCTATCATTCTGATCCCCTTTCTCTTGGTTCCCATTCATTTGTCTCTCCAGAGAGTGCAAAGGCTGATCACTGGCTGTGGATATAGATTCTTTCCCTGATTGTGAACTTTATTCTGTGTCTTCTTCCACTGGATAATAAAATAAATAAAGATAAGAAATATGGTGAATCACAGCCACAAAAAATAAGTAAGCAAAAATGTTTGAGAACTTTACTTTTCCACATTTTCTACAGAAGAATGGTCCTGGCCTCAACTTGGATGGCAACACTGTTTAATGCTGAGTAGAATTAGAAGGAAATATGTGATGTGGATGAGTCCCATGCATAGATGTCTGCTACATGAATAGGATGCACCAATAGCAAGACAGAAGCAGCTTCCTGGCTAGATAGCTAGATGCTTCTGTATGCACAGTAACATTCTGGTTGCTACACAACATGTATGAGGGGAGGACTTCAACCCTCCTTACCTAGCACAGACCTCTCAGGGTATTTTCACTATAGTGGCAAAATAAAAAGAAAGAAAACAAGCACGTTTCCTTCCCCAAGTGCTTCCTTTCTTCTTGGTTAAGGCAGTGTAGACACAACCTGGTTCCTCATTAGTTTGGTAAACTGTACCACTCACTATAAGCACACCATTGTTAGCACAGGACTTCTTTCCTCAGAGTTCTAAATAGGACCATTTATGATTTCTGGACACCAAGGAGTGGGCTTTTTGGTTTATAATAGCAACAGATCCTCAAGGACTCTGTAACATTACTTTATAAAGTTAATGCCAAGATCATTAGTAAATGCTAACCTAACATTACCTTTTACTCACTACTCAACAGGTACTCCCCTCTGAGGGCAAAGCATAAGGAAGCATCAGTAAATATTTGTTGAGTAGATTACCATATAAACAAACAGCTGAAAATATGAAAACCTATCTTTTTTTGCTCTCTATTTATAAAGAATTAACCTACAAATTTTAAAACCATAACTGTAGAAACAGATTGTTTAGTAATTTAGTATTTTCATTGGAAAAGCAAAAAACAATAGCAAAACCTCTACAGAGAATGACTCATTCCTCACAAGGTGCCATTTTAAAATTACACTTAAAGTGGCTTAAATAAATAAAACATTAATACTGGAAGATTTCACTAAGCTCAACAATTATCTCCTGATCACCAAAAACTTCAATCAATTAATGATAGGTAAATAAAAATGTAATAAACATTGATGAGACTGGCCTCCCAGGTACTGCAAAGTTCTACATACGGACTGATCATGTTGGGTACATAAATATTGTTTTTTTTATTTCTTATTTTAGTTGATTATTTTGATTTTGGGAAAGGAAAAAAGATGTAGGAAATGAAAAGCCAGGGATACAGATGGTGTCAAATAACAGGATCTGCTGTTCTGGCTTCTGACTTTTAACACAGAAAGTTGATGTCTTGGTAAGGGAAACAGGTTTTTCTGAACAACAAATGAAATAATAATAAGATGATGAAGATGAAGACAAGAAGCAACAAGCATGAAACATGGAAACTTGAGAACACTTTTATACTAATATCCTAGGATGGGAATAATAATTAATATGATGAAGAACCAAGTGTATAACCATGAATGGAGATGGAGAAGGAAAAGTCAGTTGATATTTAGTAGAGTACTACAGAAGGGTTTCAAAATAGGAGAAAAGTTCAAATTCATGACCCCTAAGACACTCTACTCTAAAACAGGCTTATTTAATTTTAAAATCATTTCTCAGTAGATATGGGTAAAGAGACAAAAATACTAGAATTATTCTTCCATTGTTCACTTTCACTCTGCATTCGAAACTTCTCTCTAATCCAGGCTCTCATATGAATTGGGTAAAAAGCTCCCAAAGGTAATGGTAGTATGTCAACTGCATTATCCCCTTCTTCCAACAAAATTCTGCAGGACAGGAACAAGGAGGACACACGCTCAGTTTTATGAACCCTTGAATATTTGCTTTTGGTTCCCAAATGATTTTGACATTCAAATGATGGCACCCCATGGATGTTTTCTGCCTAGTGTGATAATGTATAATGGCATTGAAGGCTTTCCTTTCAACAGTTAAGACCAAATGAAATGTTCATAATAATTAAAATGGTAGTACTCATCACTTGATTGATGGTGTAAAAAGTGTAAAATGCAGGGCTGGGGTTGGGGCTCATCATTGGGGCACTCATCTAACATATCAGCACCACAAAACATAAATAAATGAAATAGAGATACTAAAAATAATTTTGTTAAAAACTGTAAATGCACAGAGAGGTGCTGAGACCATGTTCATGGGGCTGTGAAAAGATATACTCATGGAAAGTATGTGGAGTAAGCAAAAAGGAGCACCACTAGGGCTTGGGTTGTGGCTCAGTGGTAGAATGCTCCCCTAGCACATATGAGGCCCTGGGTTCAATCCTCAGCACCATATAAAAATAAATACAGGTATTTTGTCCAACTACAACTAAAAAAATAAATATTAAAAAAAAGAAGTAGCACCCCTGCTGGAGGGATGGTGAGAATGAGTTTGTAGTTACAGAGCAAAGTCAGAGACAGGAGGAACCATCAGGAAATCCTAACAGTAACTTCAAATATTAAATGATGATGGTTCAGGCTGGATTAGAAAGAAGGAGGAAAATTAGATTTCATGAGAAAAAAATTAAGAATGCTTGGTAATGGAGTGGTTATACAATGAGGTGATAATTCCAACTTTCTGAGCCTGAAGTGCCAATAAGACAAATCATGATCACCCATCTTTATGTGTGCAACACTAAGCGTGTAAACACAGTTTCTTTTTTTTCTCTTGCTCTGCCAAATGTCATTGCTCACATGGATTATTCCATTAATATTATATAATATTTTACATAATATTATATAATATTATATATAATATTATATAACCCCAGGGGCTGGGGTTGTGCCTCAGTGGTAGAGCGCTCACCTAGCATATGCATGGTGCTGGGTTCGATCCTCAGTACCACATAAAAAATTAAGTAAAGGTATTGTGTCCTACTACAACTAAAACAAAACAAACAACAACAACAACAAATATATATATATATAACCTTCTTGCCACCAACATTGCTACTTGCCATCCCTTCCCACAATAACACATCTCAAGACCATGGCCAAAAAATCATAATCCTTTTACTTCATTCTTCAAAAACTTTTAGAGGTATTTAGAATAAAATGTAAACAATTTACCTTTGACTATGATCCTCTCTCTACATACATCTGAAACTCATTCCTCACTATGATCTTACAGATAGTGTATACAACACCCTAAGAGAGCTTGGAACTACAGAAATCTAGAGATGGTCCCCATTCCACATGCTCCATATATCTCCTCTTCACCCAGTTGAAGACTCTCAAACAGTAGTGCTGGACTGAAGCAATATCTCTCTGGGAAACCTTCTCCACATCTGCATCTACTTTCTTCTCCACCTGAATTCCACACAGGCTGGGTGGGTGGCCCACACTATGATGCCATAACAACCTGTACACTACCATTACATTCAACCACACAGCTTATCAAGAGTTGGTTACAAAGGGTTGGATTGCTCCTGGATCCTCAGGAACTTACAGCCAAAATATCAGACTACAAATGCCCTGTCTCATTAATACATGCATAGATACTTAAGTAGTATTTGTATAATGGGATATCCCATTTGGAAGATGTACAGATATTCCAGAAAATCACAGGATTGCAAATCAAAAAAGATGGATTCTAAGTGTGATTTTGGTCAAATATTTAAATATTTTCCTCTTTAAAAAGGTTATAAATAAGAATCCTATAATTCACACACTTTATATATGATTTTCACTGAACTTTTGCTGAAGTTACTTTTAATATGGAAAAAAAGAAACTTAAGGAAGAGTTTTTGCTACTTCATATGCATACACCCATGCTGCATTCAGAGACTTCCTAAAAACAAATCAGAGCTCCTTTTCTTAAACTGAAGTATTAATGCTTAAAAATACAAGTTAGCAAAAAATGACTTATTTTTTGTATTGGGGATTGAACTCAAGGGTACTCAACTGCTGAATCACATCTCAGCCCTATTTTGTATTTTATTCAGAGACACAGTTTCACTGAGTTTCTCAGTGCCTCATCACTGCTGAGGCTGGCTTTGAACTCAGGATCCTCCTGTCTCAGCCTCCCTAGCTGCGGGGATAACAGGCATGGGCCACATTCCTGGCTCCTATATTGTACTTTTCAACTCACTGTTAAATGGATTAACTAAAGGTAGCAATGCATAAGGTACTTTGACTTTGGAATATATATCTTGAATTCTTTCATAGTAGTTTTATTTTAATATGAATGGATTCTGGTTTTGATAAAAATAAACTTAGTTTGTATTGTTTTACCTCAAATGCATGATGACAAAAGGGGTCAGCAAAATGAGAAGTACAAAAAAAAAAAAAAAAAGATCTTAAGTTGTTGAGAGCCACATCCAAAGGGGCCCCAGCAAACTTCCAGCTGCCAGCTGATTGGCTCCTCTGCGGTGATGCTCATTGGGCTGTTTCCCCGCCCTTTCAGACCACTGAGCTGCTCATTGGGGGACTCTTTTGGCTCCGCCCACACAACCCAGCCAATCGGCCTCAAGAGCAGGAGGAGTGGGGGTTGAGAGGTGGCTGGAAGAGCTGGTGGTGATACTTGGGCTCTGAGGGAATTCCTGAAGAGCTCCTGTAGTGCTGCATGTGTGTTCTAAAAATAAAGTTCGTTTCTGCTTGACAAGTGGCTCGTGAATTGTGCCCTGTCAGACTGCAGCATTAAGTTAACAAATGCAATGTCTATTATTTAGCTAATGAAACAAAAAAATTCCTCCAGAAGTTCTCATATTTCCAACATACATTTAGTTTATTCTAATCTCAATAAAGCTCAATTATGTGTGTTTTAGAGCAATGCTTTTTTTTTACCTCCTAAGAGAACTATATGAAAAAAAGGCAAGCTACTTAAAAGAAATATGTCCATCTTTGCAAGAGAAAGTTTTTCACATTTAAAATTCTAAATATGATGTATCTTAAAATCAACAGTTACATTTAATAGGAGATATTTGGTTCTGTTATGTTTCATCAACTTAAATCCAAAAAAAATACTAATTTAATAATAGGGTATATAGTTTCTGGCAATTTTTAATTATGAAAAAAAGATTTATAGCCACATCCAGCAAAATCAAACATGGAAAGTGTACATGAAGTTCGAGTCAGGTAAAACTCAGTTGTGACGTTAGTGAGCAATATTGGGTAGTGTGAAAACAGAGGAACCCAGGAAGGCACTTCCTGAGTCAGCAAGTGATGACTTTAGAGGCTGTAGTTGGGCAAGGGGACAGAGGTCTTCTGGGAGCACCTGCAACCTAATGTGGCACCTGATTGTTCACTTCAACTGCCTGTTAATGATCATTAAGACATGTGCTCTTTCTGGATGTGTGTCCTTTTGCACAATTTTAATAAAATACAGAAAAGTAAGTGTTCCACCAACACGAGTAGCAGTGCCCTAGCCCACCTAGTGAGATCCCTAATTTCCTTCCAACTATCCTTAAGACCCCATCTATGCCCAAGTGACACTGGGCCAGTTTGTCCACGGCTACAAGTTTGCCTCTTTAGATCTGCTTCTCCATCAGACAGCAGCACTCCACCTGACCCCCGCTTTATCTTCAAAATCTGCATGTGTGAAGCTGGCTTTGAACTTCTGCCTCAGCCTCCATGTGACAGGACACCAGGCTCAAGCACACTATTCTGAACATACAAGACTCCTGTCATCTTTGTCTTCATTCCAGAATCACCAGCAAGTCTTGTGGAGCAAGCTCTTCTGAAATGTCCTGCCTTTCCTTAAACTCCTAGGATTCCTTTACTGTCCTCCTATTCATATGACTGTTTTTCTGACAGAGTGAGCCCCACATACCTGTGCGCATCTGCACACAATTATAAGGTATAACACTTGTAGCTGATCCTCTGGGGCCTTCTGAGTACAGTAATGATCTGCTGATTCTCTGTCCACATCCCTATCCTTTCTGTCACACCAAGCATCCAACCATTTGTTGTGTACTGCCCATTGACATGTCCCCATCATGATTCTGAATGTCACTTGGTGCCTGTGTGTAAGAGTGACATGCTTGTCTTGGCTTCCCATCTCCATCTAAAGGTTCTGAGTTGCCCACACCACAGTCAATCACTCTGATGTCATTTGATGAGAGAGCTCAGAGAGGGGGAAGAACCAGCTGCTGAGGTCTTCCTCTGGGGTACTGAGACACTTCTGAATCTAGATGTCCTCCTGGCAATCTTTCAGAGTAGGGAGCATCTGGAATTTGGCTACAGAATCATTCAGTCCTGTGGAAGAACAAGTCTTAAGTACACTCACAGTGCTCAGAGTGTTGCTCCAAGACATAATGCTCCTTGTGTCCTCAGCATGATCTGATGGATTGACACAGTTTTGCATCCATGTTTTTATATCAAACTTCTAAACACAGAGAATTCACTCAAACAAGATGACCCAGATAGAAATACACAGAAGCTGGATTCCAGCAGAGGGAGTGTGAAGGTCCCTATCACAGAATTAGAAGCTGCTAATTATATTGGCACAAAGCAGGAGGAAACCTGGCATCTCTGCCTTCCTTTTTTTTTAAAGAGAGAGAGAGAGAGAGAGAGAGAGAGAGAGAGAGAGAGAGAGAGAATTTTTAATATTTATTTTTTAGTTTTTGGTGGACACAATATCTTTATTTTATTTTTATGTGGTGCTGAGGCTCGAACCCAGTGCCCCGCTCAAGCCAGGCGAGCACGCTACCGCTTGAGCCACATCGCCAGCCCTGCCTTCCTTTTTTATTTGTCTTCATACTCCTCCTCAGCTCTGCATAAAGGTGTGTTCTCCTTTAAGGAGTGCTCTTCTAAAACCTAGTAGCACAAGGTTTATTAGGCCTGATTTATCTAGTCTTGAAGAGGGACAAGATGATGAAATGAGAATAAATAAGGAATTTCCAAGGTTTTCAGGGACATTCAGTGTCAGCTTTCACATTATCCTGTTCCACATCCCTGGAGTGGCCTAGAAGTCTACAATCATTGCCATGCACCTCCCACTAACAGCAGAACATTGCAGCAGAGATCACATGGTGACAATGCTGGCACCACCAAGCAGGTGCTTGTGTGCAGTTGGAACCAAATTGCCCCCTTCTGGACCTACAGTCCAATAGACAAAAAAGGCCCTCCTAGAAGCACCATGGAGATTATGATGACCACATCAGTATGCTCAGGGCTGTGTCCTTGTTCAGCCCTCTCACTCTGTCTCAATCCTTCCTCTATTTAACCTGAAAGCTCATGAGAGCATCCCATGGACAGGATCGAGACCCTGCAGCTCACTTTGCTTTCCTGACATGGCCATGGTGAGGAAATCTCCTTCGTTGTTTTCTTCATTACCTTCCAGTTTGGTTCTGGGATGAGTGGCTCCACCTGATTTCCTGGGACCCCAGGGTCAGATCTCTGGCCTCAAATTGCAGCAACATTCCCACAGTTCTGGCTCCTAGCCACCCCACCAACTGTTGCATGGATGGCTTCATGTGCAGGTGCTCCTGATGGTCTCAGCACAACCTGTTTGTCACCCTCCTGACCTTAACCATGTGGCTGTTGGGAGTTTGCAGTCCATCCCACAAATCTCTTCACTCTGTTCTAGTGGCTATGTTATTCTCTGTTCCTCAGAACATCCCACCTGACCTGCAAAGACCAACCTCCCCATTCTCCAGGGTCCTACTTCTAATGCATCAGCCTGTGATACCACAGAGCAAGGTCATCTTGTTATGTCTGCATCCTTCAATGATTGCAATAAGAACATCAGTATCCTTGTAATGTCTGCATCCTTCAATGATTGCAATAGGAATGTCAGTGCCCTTCAGTGTGGCTAAAGAGAATGTTGGACAGGAAGGCTCTGATTGTTTCTGTATTGCTTGGCTTAACAGCTGGTGGGAGAACAGATTGCAAACAGGTTTGGGGGAGATGCCTGCAGAGGTGACTGCTCCCCCTAGACTGGTTTTTTGAGTGGTTCTGACTTGCTGGAGATAATGCCTCCTGCTGAGCAGCTTGAATAACTGGGAGACATCCCAGATCTCACTCCAGAATCACCCACAGTGTCAGTCCCATGATAACCCAGGTAACCCAGATATTCACCTAGAGGAGATCAGCACTGATGTGTTGACAGCACCCATTTGGTCAGTCTGGACCAATCTGTTTTGATGACATTCAACTGCAGAATCTCAATACAGGACAGGAAGTTGGAGAAAAACTGCTTCAATTCACAATTTTACAGTCACACACACCAAAAAAAAGGTTTATGCGGTGGCATGGCTTGCATGGGGTGACATAGAGGCCCCCACATTTGAGAAGATTAGCATTCTCTCTTGGGAGACCCTCTAAAGCTAGAAGGTTTTAACACCTCCTAGGGGCCCCCAGATTGATCTCTGGCCTGAAACTCTCCTGAACTCTGACTCATTCCTCAAATGCCCAGATAAATCAAAATGCGACCTGTCCAAATGAAAATCTTTATGTCTTCACTGTAGCCTTAATGCTGGTTGCCCCCACACAAAAGGCTGAATCCTGACCCCTAAAGTATCAAGAGGGGCCTCTGAGAGGGGATTAGGTCATGTCCACATGTCTTATGACATAGCCATATGTCTTATGAGTAAAATTAGCATCCTTATCAAAGAGGCCCAGGAGCTCATTCACCTGCAGGGATACATGCAGAAGGCCTCGCCATGAACCAGAAAGCACAAGACATGGAAACTTCTGGTATCTTGATCTCAGACTGTCCAGCCTCCAGGATGGTGAGGAATGACTTTATGACATGCACAAGCTACTTGGTCTATGGTATTTGGTTCTAGCATCCTGCACAGATGGAGACAACCTCCCTCTAAACCTGCTGCTCCTGGAGCATCTCAGTTAATGGAAAGATCATGGTTCCAGTTCTCAGGGACTAACCTAGGAGTTACTTTTGTCACTTCACTTTCAGCAGTTCATCTGGACCATTAGTTCCATCTCTGGAACATAACAAGCCCACTCCAAGCTTTCCTCCACTGTCCCCACTGGATCTTAGTTCCATCTCTCCCAGCCTCTTACCTCTTGCCCTTCAGGCCTGTAACAACTCCAGCCTCCTCTGTTCAACAGAGCACCCTGAATGATGTCTCCCAGCATGGAGTAGACCCTATGAGTCCTATTCTCCAAGCCCTCTGTTGATTATTCATCTTATTCTCAGTGACAGTAAAGGAAGAGAGCAATGCTAAGGAGTAGATCTGGCTCCAATGCCAAATTCATCCCTGGTTCTAGAAAAATGGGTAACTCTGTGAATCAATTTATCCACATCTGTTCCTGCTTTAAAGTAACTAGATGTGGATATTTTGAAAGAGAGAGGATTTAGCAGACCAAGAGTCTTCCCAGGCCTGCTCCCCACCGTCGAACTATGATTTACCATGAGGCCTGTGCTTCCTGATCCACAGTAACTAGCCCTGCACCCCACACCTCCTCCTGAATGCACAGGCTCTATCCATCCTGCAGGCCACTCTGCTGAGGCACAGGTTCTTAGACAGTGTGGAAATAGTTGCATTTGGAACACTAAAAATGCAAAGAAAAAAAAAGAAAGAAAACAAAGGCACAGAAGAGGAGAAAGAAAATCTCCTGTGAGGGGTGGATGGGGGCTGTATAGTTACAAGGGCTGTGGTTTATTTTCCTGGCAGGGCTTGGAAGTGCAGAAACCCAGCCAGTCCCTGAACTCACCAACTTCTAACAGCAATATCTGAAAATGTGCAGAATACTTAGTCCCTATTTACCCTATGATCCCTGATCACTTGCTGGATTCCTCTCCTGTGACATAATCCACACCCTGGGGCCAGGGTTCTGCTGCTTCCTCAAAGGCTGTAATATCTGTCCCAAGACCTAGATCTTGACAATCACTGACAAAATATCCCCTGGAAGATTCCAACAAAGTTTTCTTTTGCTTTACCTACCCCAGTACAGCTCTTCCCCCAGCTTCCCATACCTCTTCAGGCAGTCCAATTGTCTCTGGCACTGTGATGGGGATGCTTTGGGCTACAAGGAACCATATTCCCAAATAAGTAAGTTCTGAAAATGCCATGAAATTTAAAACAAAACCTCGAAGTATGACATCAGGCATTACCACCCCAGGTTTGCCCATAACAAGGGGAAAATGGCCATTTAGGGAGCACACTCTTTATACTCCTACTTTGACAAGATACAAGAACCTTTCCCAGGACCCCATTGGCCAGAGAGAGTTTATGGGAAGCCCTCATAAAAGGGAACCCTAAGGTGTCTGATCAAGTGACTGGTAGAGTCAGGACTTGTTTTGACAGCTCACCATCCCTTTCCATTTTGCCTAGAAAAACCATGCAGGAGGCAGAGAAGTGGGCATCGTCCAGAGGCAGACCTTGGCTTCCCCATCCACTCCCTTCTCTGCCAGTGTCCTGCCTGGGCTGCAGCCTTGTCCTTTCCTTCACTCAGGTGCACCTCTGGAACTGCCTCTTCCTAGACCTGCCCCAGATCATCTGTCTCCCCAAAGACTGATGGATGCTGATCCCTCAAGCATGATGCTCAGCTGAGCACTCCAGCACCCAAATGTCCTGGTGGCTCTCTTGTACACTCTGTTAATTGGCTTTCCATCAATGTCACCAAAATACCCAACAAACTCCCTAGAGGAGAAAAAGCTTGTTTCAGCTCATGGTTTCAGTGCTTAAGTCCATACCTGGCCAACTCCATCACTCCGGTCCTGAGGTGAGGCAGAACATCAAGGCGGAAGTTGGAGGAATGCTTCTCATCTCATGGCTACCAGGAGAGAGAGCGGGAAAGAGGGGTTTCACTGGCCAGCAACAAAATATAAACAAAAATGTATACCCTCAATGACCTGCTAACATCCTACTCACCTATAATTATCACCCATTAACCCCTTCAAATTAGTAACCTACCAAATTAATTAATCCACTGATTAGGTTACAGCTCTCATGATATAATCATTTCACCTCTGAACAATTCTGTATTGTCACACACATGAGCTTTTGGGAGACACCTCCTATCAAAATACCATGTACCTTACTAGGTATAATCCTACTCTCACTGAAACTCAAAGCCTTCAGCAATATGACCATTGATAAAATAAAATCAGTGCTGTTTTCATCTAGACCCTGAGAGGAACTGAGAAAGGGAAATGACCTTTCTGATAATAGGTGGCTCATCCATGATCTCCTCAAGTCAACACAAGCACTGATAATCAAATGAAAACCTCAGGCAGGACCACATGGTGGTCATATCAAAAACTAGGTGAAGACTGACTCTGAGGCCACAGAAATCACTGAGGCCAGTATTTTTCTAATATGAGAGACAACTGCCTCTTTACCAACATGGACTGTGACTCTCCAGTAATCTTCCCACCCCTGAGACAAAAGTAGTTAAGATGCCCAATCACCAAGCTGCCTCACTTCTTGACCCTGTCCTGACTCACATCTTGGAGTTGTTGAATAGAAGCCAGAATTCTCTAAGGGGTACTACTCCATGCTTTTTCCTGAAATGCTTCTGTGTGCCTGTGGAGCCACCAGAAATCTAAGTAAACTGATGCTGACCACAGGTGACAGCCTGGTGATCTTCAATTGGTGGACATCAGCATTGTGATCTTGTTTCTAATGCTATTTCCTTCAGGTCCCAATATCTACTTTAAAATTCAGAACTTTTTTCAGCATCTCTGAATGGGTCCCTATATCCAGCTTCCATTTTGCAAGACATGTGGAGAAAAGAGAAAGGAAGGTGTGGACTATATTCTAAATATGAATTAGCAGAATCAGGATGTGAGAACCTCCATGGGTCACAGGGCCTTCCACTGTAACAAAGAGAGTCCAAGGAAAAGACACACATGGTGGGGAACCTGCAAACCAAGACTTGCACCAAGACAGACCAAGTCGTGCATGGGGTGTCTTAGACTTTGAGCATGTGGGCAGTGGGGCTGGTTACTTCTGGAGGGGGGAGGGACTAGGGATAGGATGCAGCCATGTGGGATGCTGGCAAGGTGATGTT
This sequence comes from Marmota marmota marmota, assembly GCF_001458135.2. NCBI lineage: Eukaryota > Metazoa > Chordata > Mammalia > Rodentia > Sciuridae > Marmota > Marmota marmota. The sequence continues at coordinate 40,608 of NW_026006421.1, forward strand.
CCTGACTTGTTTCTAGGGTGTTTCACCCAATTTTTCACTAAGTTACACCTTTTTCAATGTGGTCCCCTCCCCTGATTTGTACTTGCATTGCTTTCCATTACTGTGACAAATATCTGTGGTAATCAGCTTAGAAAGACAAAGGTATATTCTGGCTTAGTGTTTGCAAGCTTCAGTCCATGGTTGGTTGCCCTGTTGCTCTTTGGCCTGGAGTGAAACCACATATCACCCTGGAAGTGCATTTATGGTGGCTGGGAAGCAGAGAGTAGGAAATTAAGAGGCCAGGGTTCCTCAGTCCCCTGGAAGCAGGCCCCTAACAGGAAACTCCCCACTACACCCCACCCCCTTAAAGGTCCCACCTCCTCCCAATAGCACCTGTGGTTGAGACCAAAACTTTCTCACCTGAGCCTGTAGGAGCCATTCCAGATTCAAACTTTAGTAGCGGCAGTGCTTAATTTAAAAAGGAAAGGTTTGGAAGTATACCCTCCACTAGTCTTTTACTACAGATAGGAATCTACAGGTGGGAGAAGCCAGGAGTCCACCTGGGGTCATCCCAGCCACCAGGAGAGATCACAGCTTGACCAGGGAGGCCAGAGCAATGGAGGCATGGAATGGAGGCCAGGTTCTGGATGCACTGGAAGTAGGAACCAGCATAGCTGCTGAAAACTGAATGGAGCATAAAGAAAGAGAAGATGGCACCAGGGTGGATCTCAGGAGCACAGCACTTGCCTGGCATGTGTGAGGCCCTGGATTCCATCCCCAGCAGAACAAGAGAATTTTTAAAAAAGAAAGAAATAGGAGACCCAAAGTCATGCCTGTGCTTCTCCTTCTTTGTTTCACAACTAGACAATAACAAACTCTTTAACCTTAGGATGGTATTGGTCACCCCTGGGGTGAAACAGCAATATGCAGGTAGATGTCAGGGAAATCAGCTTTGCAGTAATGAGAGTCCCAGTTCCCCTGGCTTGCATTCTTGTCCCTGGCAGGGGACTGTAACTTTGTTTCTGTTCTCCCACTAGCTGAGGGTTCCTGGTCAGGATCCAGCAGGTAATGCAAGCACAGGCATCATTTACCTGGTCCAGGGGCACAGTCATTCTGACCCCAGAAGATTCCTGGTGTCTCCTGTGTCAACAGATCATCCACATTGGGATGGTGCTCTTTGCAGAAAGGTTGCCTGCATCTTCTGTTGCTACAGGGTGGGGCCTGGGGAGTCTGTAGCCACCTGCCCTGGGAGTGAGGGAACTAATCCCAGGGACAAAGGCAGCTGCCTCCTCCCCCAACTCACATTGTTAGTTGATTGGTGAGCCTAGAAATCTGCTGCTTTGGGTAAAGAGGGAAAGCGAAAGGGTTTCTACTTTAAGAAACCCCTGAGTCCCAGTTATCTTATTTGTTAAGAAAAAGGGATTTCATTTTCAATTAATTTCCTCATTTAAATCTAAACTCAGAGCCAAGGAAAAGAGTAGCACAGATGAGGATCCACACCTTGCCTTGATCTTTATCCCAGAAGACTTGCCCCTGAGGTAGAAAATCTCTTGTCCTTCAGGTGCAGCTGTCCTGGTTTTCCCAGCTCCAAGTAACATACTGTATGCACTCAATAAATGTTAATTTTGCATGAGTGAATGAAGGAGTAATCCAATAATACTTCAGAAGCATCCTTATAGTCAATATATAGCCTGTGCCTCATGCTGCTTTTCTTACACAATCACTCTTACTTGAAGGTCACCTGGCAGAATTCCTTATCTTTATTCACCAGATCCACATTTTAGAGTGGTAGGTAGTTTTGCATTCACTCACACAAGCATTTATACTGTACCCACTATTTGCCAACCACTGCTTCATGGTAGCTTAGGTACATGAATAAAGAAGAAAAATAATCACCTGCCTTGTGGGTGTCATTCTGATGAAGAGAAGCAGACAACAAATAATAAATACAATAAAAAATCCATTAATTCAGAAAAAGTAGATCTATGGGGGGGCAGAGTATCACAAGGGATCTGATGCAGGGACAGGGACTGACTGTGTCATCCTAACATCTTATCATAGGAATACAGGTTCCAAAACCTGTCTTGTATGTCTGCTGAAGAGCAACCTTGACTTTGATTTTCATTTAATAGTGTGCCAAAATATATTAAACAAGAATACCAAAACCCTAGAAAAATGCAGAAATATTACTGAGCCTTCAGAATATTAAATAAAAATGAGAATGCCTAGGATTCTCAGAAGTTGTTGATTAGATTCATAGCTAACTTTTTATTCATTTTTTTTGTTTGTAAAACTTCAGAGAATATCCAAAATATTTTAAATTGGTAGCTAACTGATATATGAAATGTAAAAATTGCATGTATTTATAGAGTATCATGTGATGTTTTGATACACCAAATAAGGTACAATATTTAAATCAGGTTAAAGACACCTACCTCCTTAAACATTTCCCCTTTGTATATGGTGAAACATGTGGGCTCTTTTCTTCCAGCCTGTTAAAATATACCATATCTAACTATTATCAATACTCACGACCCTACTGTGCAACATCATTCCAGAAAATATTTGCTGTTGATTTTAATTAATTTATTTGTTTGTCAATGAGCCTTCATTTTATTTACTTATTTAGATGTGGTTCAGAGATTTAAACCCAGTACCTAACACAAGCTAGGCAAGTGCTCTGCACTGAGCTACAACTCCAGCCCTGTTTGCTGTTGATCTGCTTTGCTTATTTCTGCAGCACCAGGGACTGAAACCCAGGGCCTTTCACATTGGGCGAGGGCTCCACCATAGAGCTACACACACAACCCAGCAGAAAAAGCATTTCTGGAAGTAGTGAGAGGATGGGCTGAAACCTCAGCTGAAAGGAATAAATTGGATTACTTACATTCTTTTTTCTACTTGGACTCATGTCTTTGCAATTACAAAAGCCATGCATACTCTTTATAAAACAAAGAGCCATACTGTACAGAGGTTTATAAAATAAGTCTAAAATCCTTAGAGAACTCAGAAGAGTTCTCTTATTTTGACTTACCAAAAGTATAAGTGTTAATATATACCTTTTTTGTTTCAAAAACATAGAAATGCATATCTCCTTAACAGATATTCAATTCAGCACAATGCTCTATGGGCAGAGAAATGAAGGAGGTTTTCATTCAGTACTTTTTGTTTGAATGTTGACATTGAGTACCTTACATGTGTATACTTAAAATATGATTAAAATGTGAGATATGCAGTGATATTTCATAAACTAACCAGTGAACAGTATGATAGTTAACACCCAGTTACCTGAATAGTAAGTACTAGTTTCCCCCTCCCAAACCCATGAAAGAATAGAGTTTGAAACCTACCTTGAATATCCAACTAATTACATGGGGATTGCCACTGGAAAAGTTCACACTCCCTCCCTCTATCAAAATGTCAAGATGAAAGCATTTTTTCCTGACTCTACCCACAAGGACATTGGTCTAATGCATCTCTTCCATTGTGTCTCACACAATCATCCAACCCAACCCCCAAACAAGCTCTCCACCATCTCCAAGTCCTCATCTGTGGTGTCCTTATGCAAGCCAATGTCAAAAGCCAGCATATCAATTAAAGACCATGAGGTGGAGAGGCAGCACAGATACTAAAAACACAGAACCAGAAGTGATTGCTCAACATTTATAGTCATGGTGGAGTCCTGACAACTGATTGGATATGTGTCACTCTCTGCTGCTTAGCCTTTTTCTAAAAATCTGGATCCCTCTGAACAAAGCCCAGGTCTCTAATGGCTGAGGCAGAAGAGCCCTAGTACAGCATTCATTCGGAACAATATTTAAAGGAAATGTGTGATTTTTACCTCATAAAAGACTAAAGAAATGTGTGTGTCACAACAAGACAAGTAACTGGAGATATGTTTGTACATCTCTCACTTCATGTGACATTGATGATCCCCAGCAAGATCACAGTATGATCTGACAATGAGAACTGGCTCCCAAGCAGAAATTGAAAAACTATTCAATTTTATCTTCTAGTTCTGTTTTCTCCTCACTTTTTTACTCTCTGAAATCCATCCAGATTTGCCTAATTTTTGTGTGCAGGATATCATTTTACTAAAATGATGTTTGATTATGCATGTGTTTCCCTAAGAGGAATTGGTTTCTCTCCATACTATCATTGCCTCCAACCCCTAGGTTTTCGTAGTTCATGAATTTTAGGGTCATTTTTCAGACCAACTCCCAGCACCTTGTTAAGTCCTATAAGGAAGAGGACACAAAATGAATGTGGTATGAGCTTGTAGTACAACACCATCTGCACAAAGCACGCTCACAGCCAATAATAATAGGACCATGTGAAGAGGACACAGAGATAGTTCTGGGGATTAGGAAAGGCCAGGCCCCTCTCCAAAAGCTCTGTACAATTAAGGCAAAGGCTATAAAATTCCCATTATGGAACAGGGCCCATCCAGCTAAATGGCAGCCAGTGAGTATGAGAAGGGAGATGAACTGATTGGGGGGATTTCAGCACCATAGGGATGTGTCATCTATGTGACCTGGAGACTCAGAATTGGCCTGCTGACTATGAAGCACTGGCTCTCATGATTATAGAAGAGGCTTCAAGGGTCTCCAAACCTGTACTGAGTAAGCACAGGACTGTGTGTATGACCTGGAGACAGGCAACCCACAGGCATCCCTGAAGTTCACAGGGTTCAGATATAAACTGTGTTAAATGTCTGTTTTTATTATAGTAAAAGTAACAACTTTACATTACTCAGACTTCCCAGACCAAAACAAGGTAATGCCTGGTGAAATCTGTGAATTTCCTCAACAATATTACAGTCCTCAGCACTGCAATTTTTAACAGACATACTGTATTCTAAGTTTCACAGTAACATTGTGGTAGATGCTATAATTATCCTACTAACATCATTAAGTTCCATGGAAGCATGGATTTGGCCTAGTCACTCTGTACTCCACACATAGTATAGTGCCTGGCACACAGAGGTTGATCAAGCAAAGTGATTAAACGACCCAAAGAAATTTTTAGACCCAATTAAAAGTTTAAAAACCCATACCTCAGCACCCACATGCAGAGTAGACTCAATTCTAAGACACTTTTATCACCAAAATGCAACGAGTAACCTCAGCTTAGCACCACCAAGTGTGCAAGAGATAGTGTCTGGGTCAACATGTACCAGTGACCAAATAGCTGTCAGGTCCATGGTGAGCTGGGATTCTTTTTCATAGTTTTAACTAATTTGTGTTTGGTCATAAATTTTAATGCAATTTATATAAAAATCCCCAAAGACAATTCTTCACAGAACTAGAAAAAGCAACCACCAAATTCATGTGGAAAAATAAGAGACGCAGAATAGCCAAAGCAATACTTAGCAAGAAAATGAAGTAAGATATATCATAATAGTATAGCTTAAACTGTACTACAGAGGCATGGTATCAAAAACAGTATTGTATCGGCACCAAAATGACACAGAGACCAATGAATGGTACAGAATAGAAGACAGAGACAAACTCAGAAAAACACAGTTATCTCATACTAGAAAAAGGTGCCAAAAACATAAATTAAAGTGGAAAAAAAACGCTTATTCAACAAATGGTGCAGGGAAAATTGTAAAGCCACATAATACAGAAAGAAAGTAAATCCCTCTCTCTCACTCTGAACAAAATTCAATTGAAAATGGATCAAAACTTAGGCAATGGAACAGAGACCCTGCGTCTAATAGAAGAAAAAGTAGGCCCAAATCTTCACTATGTCAGCTTAAGATCTGACTTCCTTAAGGAGACTCCTACATTCCATGAAGTAAATTCAAGAATCAATAAACAGGACAGATTCAAACTAAAAAGCATCTTCTCAGCAAAGGAAACAAACAATAATGTGAAAAGAGAGCCTACAGAATGGGAGAAAATCTACACCACATGCACCTCAGAGCATTAATCTCCAGAATATATGTGAACTCAAAAAACTTAACACCAAAAAAGCAAATAACAAAATCGGTAAATGGGCTAAGGAACTGAACACACACTTCACATAAGAAGCAACAAATACATGAAAACTGCTCAACATTTAGCCACTAGCAGAAAGCAAATCAAAACTACTCCAAGATTTCATCTCACCCCAGTCACAGACATGATTATCAAGAATACAATTATCAAGTAACAATAAATGTCGGCGAGGATGTGAGGAAAGTGTGTATGCACACATTGCTTGTGGGACTCCAAACTTGTGCAACCATTATGGAAAGCAGTATGGAGATTCCTCAGAAAATGTGGAATGGATCCAACATCTGAAACAGCTATCCTTTTCCTCATTTAATACCCAAACAACTTAAAATTAGCATATTACATTGACACAGAGACATTATGTTACAGCAGCTCAACTCCCAACAGCTAAACTATGGAACTAACCTAGGTGCCTTTCAACAGATAAATGAATAAAGAAAATGTGGTGTGTATGAGTATATATATATACACACACACACATACACACATACATATAAACACACAAAAGAACAATTTTACAGAAATATATATGATGGAATACAACTCAGCCTTAAAGAAGAATGAAATTATGATATTTGCTGGTAAATGGATGGAGCATATCATACTAAGTGATAAGCCAATCCCAAAAAACAAAAGGTTGAAAGTTTTCCCTGATATGCTTATGCTAATCACAGTAAGGGAGGGAGGGTAGGGAAGAATAGAGTTGCTTTAGATTGCATAGAGGAGTGAAGAGAGGGGAACAGGTATAGTGGGTAGAATGGATAGTAGAATGAATGAGACATTATCATCCAAAGTACATATACAAATACATGACTGGTGTGATGCTACATCCTGCACAATCAGAAGCATGAGATATCATACTACATTTATGTATGATATGTCAAAGTGCATTCAACTGTCCTGTAGAATTAGAATGAATTTGTTAAAAAGTAGATTAAAGAAAACATACCAATTTGCAGAAAAAAATTGTGACTACAATATCTGCCCATAAATGGATCCACCTGGAAACAATCATGCTAACTGAAGCTAAGCCAGTTTTCAAAACACAAAGGACAAATGTTTTATTTGATATGTAGAAGCTAACCCACAACATGACGTGTGATGTGAACAGAAGTGCAGTAGATTAGACCATGGGGAATGGAGGGAAAGGAGTGGGCTTAAGCAATGGCAATATGTAAATCAATGGATGTGTAACTGATGTAATTCTGCAATCTGTATATGGGGTAAAAATGGGAACTCATAACCCACTTGAATCAAAGTGTGAAATATGATATATCAAGAACTATGTAATGTTTTGAACAGCCAACAATAAAAAATTAAAAAAAAAGAAGACAGTGGAAAGACTGACACAGCTTTCCCATGTATATAAGTGAAAACAACACAGTGAATCCCACCACCATATACATCCTATGAATGCAACTCTAAATAGATAAGGTATAATTATACAAATATGAACTATATCAAAATGAATTTTATGGGCCAGGGTTGTGGCTCAGTTGTACAGCACTTGCCTAGCATGTGTGAGGCACTGGGTTTAATTCTCAGTACCGCATATAAATAAAATAAAATAAACAGCCCATTAACAACTTAATTTAAAAAAAAAACAATTTTATAACTTAAAACAAACAATACATGGAAATTAATAAAATGAAATATTTTCTAGGTTCCTTTAAACATTTTGAGAACACTGAAATCAACTTCAAATGAATGTAAAGAAAAGGGGCTTTTAAGAGTGGGTTTAGTCTCTCCCACTTTTCTACCAAATGATGACACAACTATTGGGACAGACTTTTTTCCACTTCTGACCTCCAGAACTGTGGGAAATAATTTTCTTTTCTTTATAAATCTCATAATTTTCACTACTAGAAATTAAAATTAACAAATTTCAATATTTAGATGCTAATTATCTAACATATAACAATACCTTTGAACCTGGAGTTTAAAGATGAAATTCCATGGCTCCTGCTGGCAGGTAGGGGTCTGAGCACATGGGTGAGGAGACCTCTGCAGCAGAGAGGAGTCCTAGCTCTTCATGGCGGGCCATTCAGCGTTGCACAGGCCCCAGTAAATCCTCAACCATTTCTTCTTCTTTCAGCAGTCTCTACAAAGTCGAAGAATCATCTCCGGGAACCAAAGCAAATTGGAACTTCCGTGGAACTCGGGCTGAACTCCTGCAGAACTCCTGCCGAAACTCTGGCGAAACTCCAGCGAACTCTCGCACAGTAATCTCAATGGCCTAGGCAGCTTCTCTTCCTCAGAACAGACTCCAAGGGGTTTACATAGCACTTGGTCCAATGCTCTTTGTCCAAACTTATGCTAATTAGGACTTGAAAGAAGTATCAATGCTATTGGCCCAAAGTTATGCTAATTGGGTTGGACACATACGAATGCCATTGGTCAGTCTTTTTTTTTTTAATATTCATAGCAGATTCATTCATAAAAGTAGCCCCGAATTCCCATGCTGACAATGAATGAACAGGTTAAGAAGTGGATCAATGGCAAAGCTGCAAAAGCACTTGCCTGGCATTCCAAAAGACGTGGGTTCGATCCCCATTACAAAAAGAAAAAGGAAAAACAAATTTCAGTTAAATGAACGCCAGCAAAAAAAAAATAAATAAATAAACAAACTTTATCAATAATAAATCCTTATTCAAAAACATACCTGCTCTGCATTCTGCAGGATCTCTCTCGAGTGACCCCTGACATTTACCTCTTCAAAACAATTTTTCCCAAAAGTTGAGAGTCATGGACCATGTCTTAGTCATCTCTCTTCTGAAACTATGTCAGAGTGACGTGGATATGTGGGATGTAATCTACCTTAGGACCAAGGTCTGATTTGGGGCCAGCTTGGGAAGCATTGTTGGTGATATCACATAATAGCTACTTGTTAAAATTCCAATGCATGCATGAAGAAATGATATAGAACCAAAGTATAGTATGATTAAAGGTCAAGAAGAAGCAAAGAGGGCTGGGGTTGTGACTAAGTGATAGAGCTCTTGTCTCGCATGTATGAGGCACTGGCTTTGATTCTCAGTTCCACCTACTAACAAATGAATAAAATAAAGATCCAGAGACACCTGCCAGAGCTCAGGCCCTTCACAGATGCACTGGAGCTGGGGCCCAGAATAGCCCAGTTTCATCTCTCCTCCAGTGGGATGCTCAGGCCCAGCCCAGGATTGCTTCCACTCACTGGCAGACACCAGGACAAGCTCATGTACAGTCCAGATCTGCCCCCACCGACCTGCGCAGGAGGTCAGACACAGGGTAGGCCAGCATCCATCCCTCAACCAGGAGACCTGCACCGAGCTCAGGTTCGGCCCAGGATTACCTCCACACTCCAGCAGACACCAACTGGAGCTTAGGCTCTGTCCGGATTAGCCTTGCCAACCTGCCTGGAGCCCGGGAAAGGGTAGGTCAGTGTCCATTCCTACACTGGCCAACCATCCCTGGAGCTGAGACTCGGGCCAGAACTGCTTCTGCCCACCGGCAGACCACTGCAGGAGCTCAGATCCAGTCCAGATCCACCGCAAGGACCTGTGAAGGAGACAGGGCCCAGGGTATCCCGAGTCCATCCACTCATCATGAGACTTGCGCCAGAGCTCAGGTTCTGCCCAGGACTGCCTCCACCCTCCAGCAGCTCCCTTCAGAGCTCAGGTTTGGACCAGAATAGACTGCCCACGAACAGACACTTGCTGGTGGCCAATCCCGGCCCATTTCAGCCTCAAAGACCTGAGTGGTAGCTGAAACCCAGAGTAGGACCCTGGTCCTTCCCACCAACAGCAGACCCCCATTATATCTCAGGCTCCCACCACATAAGCCTTGCAGATGTGCACAGGAGCCCAGGAAGAGGGTAGCCCTGGGAACATATGGCCACCACCAGACAACCACCTGAACTCAGGCTCAGCCCAGGACTGACTCTGTCCACAGTCAGAAACCTGCCAGAGCTCATACAAGGCCCAGATCAGCCTCACTACCCTACACAGGAGCCCAGGCAAGGGGAGGCCCTGTTCCATCCCACCACCTGCAGAACCCCACCAGAGCTCCATCTCTGCCCAGATCCTACTCCATGACCTTGTAGGATGAAACCCGAGCCCAGAGTAGCCCATGTCCTTCCAGTCATTAAGAGACTGGCATCCCAACTCAGGCTCCGCCCACAAAAAAACTCCGCCCACTGACAGAGAGCTGCAGAAGTTCAGATCCAGCCCAGATCAGCAGTGCTGACAGGTGAGGGAGCTTGGTAGGCCTGGGACCAACTGCCACAAGCAGGCCCCAAGCAGAGCTCAATCCAGACACAGGACCACCTCTGCCAACAGGCGGAGCTCAAACATGGCCAAGATTGGCCTTCCTGACCTGCACAGGAGCCTGGGCAAGGGGAGGCCCTATTCCATCCTGCCACCTGCAGATCCCCACCAGAGCTCCAGCTCTGCTCAGATCCAACTTTATGACCTGGCAGGAGACGAAGCCCGAGCCCAGGGTAGCCCAAGTGCATCCAGTCACCATGAGACTAGGACGAGAGCTCAAGCTCCGCCCATGACTGACTCTGCCCACTGACAGACAGTCACTGAAGTTCAGTCCCAGCCCAGATCAGCCTTGCTGACAGGTGCAGGAGCCTGGCCCAAGGTAGGCCTGGGACCAACTGCCACAAGCAGGCCCTGAGCAGAGCTCAGACCAGATACAAGACAATCTCTGCACAAAGGCCAACCCCTTCCCCAGCTCATCTGTGGCCCCATTTGCCTCGCTGATCAGCTCAGGTGTCTTGACAAGGGTAGGTCCTGTTCCGTCCTGCCACCAGCCGACCCCTGCTGGATCTCAGGATCCGACCATATAAGCCTTGCAGATGTGCACAGAAGCCCAGGAAGAGGGTAGCCCTGGGAACATATGCTACCACCAGACCTCCACCAGAGCTCAGGCTCGGCCCAGGACCTACTCTGCCCACAGGCAAGACACTCTCCAGAGCTCAATCCCAGCCCAGGTCCACCTCAACCACCTGCATGAGAGCCAGGGCAAGGATAGGCATATTCCATTCCTCCACTGTTTGACCCCTGCTGGATCTCAGACTCAGCCCCGCACTGACTCTGCCTACTGGAAGACACCTACCAGAGTTCAGCCTCAGCCCAGGTCAGCTTTACTGACAGGCATGGGAGCCTGGCCCAACGGAGGCCTGGCTCCATCCTATCACCAGCCCAGCCCCACCAGAGCTCAGGCCATACCCTGGACCACTTTTGCCCACAGGCAAACATCTTCTGGAGTTCAGGCTCCTGCCTGATCAGCCAAGGCCAGCTGCGCAGGAGCCTGGGCAAGGGTAAGCCAAGTTCCACCTGGCCACCCGCAGATACCTGTGGAGGTCAAGCCCAGGCCTCATCAGCCCAGCTGAACTGCAAGTGAGCCTATTCTCAGGGTAATCCCAGGTCCATCCCACCACTGGCTGACCTCTGCCGGAGCTTGGGCTCTGCCCTGATCAGCCTCTTCCACCTGCGCAGGAGTCCTTACCTAGGATAGGCCTTGGTCCATCCCGCCACCGGCTGACCCACGCAGGAGCTGAGACTCCGCCCAGATTCACTTTGCCAGAAGTGCACAGGAGCCTAGGAACAGGGTAGTTCAGAGTTCATCTTGTCCCCACCAGATTGCAGCTGTAGATTAGGCTCAGCTCAGGACCACCTCGCTGACCTGCCTGGCAACCGTGCCCAGGGTACACCCGGTTCCATGTCGCCACCAGCCGATCCCTACTGCAACTGAAGCTCTGCCTAGGAACCAGGCCCCAGGGTAGGCCCAGGTTCTACTCGCCATCTTCTGAAGTCTGTAGGTCCTTAGGCTCGTCCCAGGACTGCCTCCACTCATCAGCAGACAACCTTGGGAGCTCAGGATCCGTCCATATCTGCCACAGGCTGAGACATAGCAATCTGGGGTGTTAGAGGCAGTCTATCTATGCGCAGTGGAGTGGGATTAGCTTAATTTGAAGGGCTCCCTGTGGATTGGCATTTTGAACATCTTCTTGAGCTCTTGAGCATGGATAAGGGCAGTCCAGTGTGGCAGGGTCTTTGGCCCTGGAAGTCCGGTAGGAGACCATATCAAAAGTGCCTGGGGGTGTGAACATAACTGGTGGCTGAAGAAGAGAAACTGACCCTCTCTAGCCAGTCCCCACCTCAAGTCAGTGCCCTTGGGGCCTCTGCATCTGTTAGGATTAGGTGTCAGTTTAAGACCTTCCTCTCTTGCAGCAGAGAAAGCTAAGGCTGAGAAGATAGAGGGACGAAGGACTTGCAGACCAGTGGGGCTACTCTAGGCAGGAGCCTTGGCCCAGCCCCTGTCACTGGCAGCGTTCCTGAGAAGCCACTGGACTTGTTAGCACTGGTGATCCAGCACTGGTTGTCCAGGGCTTTCCTGGTTGTTCTTGTTCTAACATAACCATGGTGGATAGCTGTGGCTGTTAAAGGCTGCTCTGTGTGCGCAGCCAGGCCTGATAGGTTTCTCCTAATTTTATTCATAAATCACCCATTAGTGTGGAGGCTGACCTGGAGAGAAGTGTGCAAGAGTGCCATTTCCCTCATGGGAAGTTTCTGGAACTCAGTCTATGCCTGTAGGCTGCTTCCTCTGGTCCACATGTCCTCCCTTTATGTTCATCTCCCCATCACGTCTCCACTATAAGATCACAGAGAAGGGAGCCAGGTACGCTCCTGAGGGATGTTTTCCTAGCCATCCCTGTGGACCACCCAGACCTGTCCAAATGCTATGTCCTGAACTGCTGGTCCTGTGCACTGAGCTACGGACATGAACATCACACTCAGCACCTCTGTAAACCCTCATGCTATTGCTCCTTGCAACAAAGGTATGTGGGAGACAGGCAGGACCAGCTTGTCGTCTCCAAGGGGCTGAGTGAGAGGGTAAGTGTCGAGGCCCAGTCCCCACCCCAAGATTGGGAAGAAACCACACTGAGCTGGGAGCTATGTCAGCCATGAAGCACATCAGATCTCAACTTTATTGTGTCAGGGACAAGGTTATATAGAGATAGAAGGAGGAGGTAAGAAGAGACAGTAGCGAGAACCAATAGGGGCAGTTACATCACTATCACTAAGGGCCTAGGCAGATTTCAGGTTAAACCATTAGGGAGGGCTAAGGTCAAAAGCCCGCGCATGGCAATCCAGCCAGGTCACATATATGGAAATGCTTTGGAAGAACCCATGAGGCCACCTCAGCCAACAGCCAATAATGGCCGTGATCCCAAAGGAGGTAAAAGGTTGCAACATCACGCCCCTGCCAAGATGAAGTGTCACAGTTAAAGCCATGCTGCACCATCAAGGAATTAAATGTCTTTGAAGGAATTGCTTCAGGCAGGGAATTGAGCCCTGGCACAGGAAGACATCATTTCCTACCTCCATTTCCCCACACCCCTGAGTGAGCTAAGAGGCTGAGTCTGCCAGCCGGGGGCAGCTGGCACTGCAGATGGGTAAGCAAAGGGCAGTGCTTTAATCAGGGGACAGAAACCTGTTGGAAAAAGTATAAATGGCAGCCATACCCCAGAGAAAAAACCCCAACATGGCGCCTAAGCACCTCTTCTTCCTACCTTCTTCTTTTCTGCAGTGGTGCGAAAAGTTCCCGCCCATGTGAACTCTCCCGCCGGCGCCAATTTCAAATCTCGCTGGCGGGGAACCTTAGCCCCAATGAGAACTAATTCCTGGGCTCCGGAGCTGATATCTGAAAGAACTTGCCAATAAACGGGTGGCCTGCCATTTATCTAAGCCCTGCCATCTCCCCCTTAGTTCTATATAAGCACACTGCTTTTTGCAATAAAATTGGAATTCTCCCGGCAAAGTGTCTTTGCGTGGGGAATTCTTTCAAAACCCAGTGCTCCTGGGGACCCATAGCATGGAGCCCAGGAAGCCCATGGCTATGGCAGGGACAGTTGATTAAGCGACAGGTCTCTCACCACATATCAGCTGCTGAGCTGGGCCCAGCAGAAGATTGCTCAGCCAGCATATCTGGGAGGCCAAGGTCTTCATCAATGTTTGCACCTGGGGGCATTTTGTTTTCCTCCAGTTGCTCTTGAAAACTGCAGGCTTGGCGTGTGGAGCACAAACTCGTGTTCTGCCCATCCTGATTTCAGTTCACGTGGCCCAATGCTGTGTAGACTGTCTTCACCTCTGCACTATGCCGGAACACTGTCCCATAAGGGGGCATTTAATGATGAGCACAGTAGCAAACCCAGTATTTTGCTCTGACTACAGTGTCTGTCAGTAAATAGCCAAAATAAAAATAACGAGCATTTTATTTAGGATCCCAGGACCATCCATGACTGTGAAGATGTGCTGAGTGTTTTCTTCGTGCTTTCTAAAGACAATCTTCCATCTCCACAGGGTATAGAAAGCAGAAAGACACCATCCCCCCTTGTGAGTGCTGCTGCTTGCTGTGTGATGTTGGGTGGATCAAGGAATTTTCTGAGCATTGGTTTTATAACCATTGAAAGGAGCAGTTAGTCCAAAACAGAGGTGAACAATATCTGTGAGCTGAATTTCTTTTGGAATTATCTATTTTCCCTTTCTTTTTTAGAGTTATTTCAAACTCAAAAGAAGCAGAGTCCAGTGAAGCCCATGTCACATAGCCAGTTTCCTCTAAACTCTTCCTGCCCTCTGCCCACCTCCTGCTTGATTCTGTCAAGTAAATTACAGACATTGTATGGCTTTGTTTATAAATACTTAAGTAGGCCTCAGAAATATTCTAAATATTGACAAAAATTAATTAACTGCTAAGATGTTCCTATACTCACAATATGCAGTTTCCCCAAATGCATTACAAGAGCCCCCATTTTCCAGCTCCTCCTTCTTGGGCCACTCACTCCCATCAGGGACACCAGGGAGACCCTGTTTCCCCACAGCCTGGTCCCTGGAACACTCTGCTAGGCTTTAATTCTGACCAATCTGATCAGCAAGGGAAGCCCCTTGAATGTAGTTTCAGCTCACATGTTTCTCTGAGAAAACATCTAGTATTCATTTATTTTTTGTTAAGGTTCTTGTGCATAAATCTTGCCCATTTTCCCACATGGGCCTTGATGTCTTTCTTCCCTTCTTTTAGAAATTCTTTATGCTGAGATGAACCCTCTTCTCTGATGAAAGTTGTGTCTTTCTCAGTTTGAATTTCTGATTATCTTAGTTTCTGAGGAAATTTTAATTATCCTCAAATTTTATGTAGGTGGTTTTGTCAGGATTTTTGCCTTATTGCATGTGGATGTTGAGTTGAATAGAGAGTATTTTACCTTTTCCTAAGTTGTAAAGAATTCACTATGTTTTGTTCAAATACCTGCATCACTACCTTTCCAATTCTCATTTCCCATTTATGTTGTATTTTTAAATTCTCTGAGCTCTGACAACACCTCAAAATAAATGGCAGAGCAGAGCAGAGTAGATAGGCCCCCAGGATTGTCCATTAAGGAAGCTCGCATTCCTGCCCTTGGAACAGGCCCAAAACAGGAGAAGGAAGGGCAACAAGTGTGGTGACTTTGATCTCGGGTGACCAAGGCACCTGGCAGTGGAATGTCACTAATGAGGAGGTGAGGAGGGTACACACATAATGGAGATGCTCAATCATTAAAGGCCAGAGGGACAAGAGAGACAAAGCCACCTAATACTTAACATACACTACGAGTTGTGTGTTCTGCATGTCATATGCCTGTGGAAACAGGCATGGCTGAGGCATAGTTGCAGAGTTGAGGCCAGGGTTTTGTTTGGGTTGCACTTGCACCAGTGCCCAGCACCCATGAGGCTGTGGCTGTGCTGAGCTGGGCTGTCTTCTCTGTGGCTCTGCTGACCACTATGATCCATGAGGATGGGTACTTGAGGTGCAGGTGTCTCTGACACCACTATCTCCCTCCCTGCTGTCATTCTTTGCAGGACCCTGGGCAGCAACTGGGGATCTGCCCTTGCTTTTTTTGCCAGGTAGAGAGTCCAGCAGGTGAGCCTGGTGGACCAGTAGCCAGGGACACTGCTGATCCTTCTAGGGCTCAGGAGGACATGGCTCCTCCTTTGTTCTTGATGCAGGATCACAAGGCTGGAGACTGTGGGGTAAGGATGGGGGGAATTCAGCTGCACATTCTGTGCTATTCAAGAAGTTCTTTAGCTGGCCTGAGGGCTGGGAGTTTGCAGGTATTTAAATTTAAGAATCCCAGAGACTCCTCTGAGTGACACCAGCACCTCAGAGTCTGAAAGCTCTTGTAAAAGCCACCAGCACCCTTGGCTTCATGCCCAGCAATGTGGGAAGAGGAGAAACTCTGGGGCTGGAGCAGGAGTGGAGGTTCCAGCTGACTCAGAGGTGGGCTGGGTCCAGCATGCAGAGACCTCTCCCAGTAGCGCTGTTAGACAGTCACCTTAGCAGGATGCCACAAGCTGAAGGAAGAAGGGCCACAGAGTACATTATAATGAGCCTTCTTGGAAAGTTTGGGAACAAGTTCTGAATTAATTATAATTACACTTGAATAACAAGCACTTGCTATTTATCCTTGGGCTGCTCGGCCATAAGCACATGGCTCATCCTGCAGGATGCCTGGTGGCAGTTGGGCCCATGGGGGGAAGAGGCAGAGAGAGTGTTATTTTTAGCTCCTATTATTGGAGAGGACAATGTAACTGGAACACTAAGGTGGCTTTCAGCTATTTGGATGAGAGCCCTGTGCATATGTCCCCACGTGCCCAACCTCATTCTGGTATCTGCAGAAGGACATATTTTTCTGACCTAGAAAACTGTTACTTGCATTCACAGCTGGCTGTGGGGCCTGGGGCTTCTCATATACTGGTCAGCTGGTCAGGCTGCCAGGGGCAGGGTCTACCTACAGGTTTTCCCCATGAGCTTGTGCAGACGGTGGTTAAGAGCAGTGGCAGCTGCCATGGGGATGGAAAGGGTCAGCTCATTCCCACGCCCTATGATGAAATTGCACATGCCCACCACATTGGCCATATCAAGCAGGCTTGCTTCATTGAAGCTGCCCACCAGAGCTCCAAAGTGTGAGGATGGCCTCCGATGCCTGGATGTCTTTCTGTGAATTTGGGTTTTGCGTTGTGCACAGTGCTCCCAGGGATGCCCTGGGCAGGAAACAACATCTGGAAGTTGTGCTAAAAAGGTAGGGCTGTGGCCCCTGGGCACTCATGCTTCAGCTATGAACATTGCTCTGTACTTAGGGCTTTGGAGAAGAACATGCCTGATGCCCCTGAATATTTTTCACAGTTATCACAAGACTCGCAATTTCATATTAAGGTCTCAATTTGGGGGGATCTCCAAATGCTACCTTGTACTAGTACCAAGTAACAGAATATTCAACTGTAAGACTTGAAATGAGAGGCATTAATATCAGATACTCCAAGAGTCCTAGAGCTGCCCAGTTTTAGGGCTAGCTCAAGAGTTCTTCCATGTAGGCAAGACCCAGCCACTTTCTGTCTTAGTGCAACTTTCTCCTTAGCATATTGGTTGGTTCTCAGTCTGGTCCCCTCATGATCACATGATGGTTGCTAGAGCTCCTAGCTTCATAAGATCACCCATGAACATTTGAAGACTGGAAGAATAAACTCAGGTTTGTGAGTATGTGTTTTTGATTTAGCTAGTTAGAAATCTATTTTCTTGGATAATACAAAATTCAGAAATAAGAATTTCAGTATTTTGCAGCCAGGCAATACCTTGGTCCCTCTATTGTGTCATGATTGGCCTGTGACTCTTATTGCCTTGCTCTATTTCAGAGAAGAGAAGAAATGAGGTAGAGGGGAAAGGTGAAATAAAGATGCCAAATGATTCTGTTTATATGACCATACTGGACACCATGCCCAGTGGCCTCTATCTACTTCTTATCCCCAGGGACTCTAGGCCACGTTTATTCTTAACAGGAAGGAAGGCTGGGAGTGTCTATGCCACTCTTGCTTGAGCAGAACTCATGTATTTTCATCAGAGAAAGGGAAGAGCAGCTATGGGGACAGTGGCCAGCTGCATCTGCCAGTATCCCCATCACATAAATGAGGGGGCTGAGCTGGGGGGACTTAAGCTATTTGTCCAAAGCCATTTAGGAAGGCTGGATCTGATTTTTTTTTGTGGGCCTCAATAATGGACTCCTCCCAACTAATATGCAGGGTGTCAGGGCTGATGACACTCCAGACACTAAGAAGATTCTCTAGAAAGTTGGTTACAGGAGGCTCCCCTGGGGGAACAGCCCAGAGAGCAGTTCCTGGTGGCTAAAGGAAGGCAGGGGATGGAAGAGCCATATGGGGTAGAGGAGAGGATGGGGACAAGTTCCAGGCTGCAGCAGGGCTGTAGGCTTGGGTTTCCCCCAGTGGAGGGTGCACTAACTGGCTTCTTGTGGATTGTCCAGACAGGGTCAGAGGGGACACAGAGGTGGAGTCTGAAGGCCTTTGCAGCTCAACACAGATTATAGTCAGGTCTTCCTTATGAGTCTGTGTGACTCATTTCTGAGTCCCTGCTAGGAATCCTGGGCACAGGGGAGAGAAAAAGCATGCTCTAACTCTGGCCTTGGTGGGCCAGGCCCATGCTGGGTGGGGATCCCTGTGCCCCCAGCAGGTCTGCTCCAGAGAGAGAAGGCTGGTGGTCGGCACATAGTTGGACTGTGAGGGGCACATCTGATGTCTCCTAGCAGTGGGGGGGTGCCATCATGGAGGGGCCTGGTGGTGCCACCTCAGCTTGTGTTGACCATGGGCCAGTGTCCAGAAGGTACCAGCACAGCAAGGTCATGGCAGCTTGCCCACTCAACATCTCTCTGCAAACACGACATGGGCCATTCTTTCACAAAATCTCCTGTCAACACAGAATCCCACAAGCCCCAGCAGTCCACTTGTTCTAACTTTGAAAGTCATTACGATAGAGACAGGGCAAGACAACAGTTGATTAAGAACATATTTGGTATCCGAAGAAAGAGTGTCCAAGTGAACATTGTAAAAGGGATCAGTGGGCAGGCTGCTGCCAGCCCTTCTGGAGGAACAATGACTCAGCCTAATGGAGAGAGATAGTTGGTGAGTTCACCACCAAGGCTTGATGTTCCTCACATGTTTAGATGGCCATTATGTGAGTCTAGAAGCAATGCTCTGTACTGATCTTCACCTCCTGCAACACCTCAGTCTGTTAAACAACCATGGACTCAAAGTCCCCACCCTTCAGGCCTTAGGAGGTGGACAGAAAGGAAATAGTTGCCAGAAAAGGAAATTGGAGGTTGTGGTGTCAGTGGGTGCCTGTCTCATGCTGCTCTCTTGAGACCTGCAGACTCTTCTGGAAAACTCTATCCTCCTTCTTTGGCTCTGAGACTTAAGTCTGACATGGAGAGAATCAGGAGCTATGCTCAGAACAAGAGGCAGACTTGTGCTATTGCCTATCCTGTGCTCTTGCTCATCCTGGACTCAGCTTCTGAGGAACTTTGTGAGTCCATTTCTCCCTAGCAACCCACGGTCATGCCTGCAGCCTCTGTATCCATCCTTCAGGCTACTATAACAGAACAGCATGCATTGGGTGGTTCAGAAACAACAGAATCATGTTTCTGAGCGTTTTGGAGGATGGAAGTCCAAGGTCAAGGCCATGACAGATTTGGTGTCAGGTGAGAGCCACAGACAGTTCATGAATGGTGCGGTCTCTCTGTATACTCACTCAGTGTGAGGTTGGACAAGCACTCTAGGGCCTCTTTCATAAGGGCACAACTCGCATTCATGAGAGCTCCACCTTCATGATCTAGGTCACTTCCCAGAGTTTCACTCCTGATACCACCATCTGAGGGATGAAGATTTCAAAATTTTAATTTTAAGGGCACACATTTAGACCTCTGTGGCCTCCAAAGTCCAAGGATGTTCTCCTCCATGGTTGGTGCCTGTGTGGGTTTCTTTGTGGAAACAGCTAGCAAGAGGAACACAAAGCACCAATCACACAGGTCTCCTTGGCCCTGGAGCTGTGCAGACAGATGCATGGCCCTGCCACAAGGCCTGACATGCACCAGAACTGGGCCCTGGTGCCAATCATCCAGGGCCCAAGGTTTTCTAAATACATGGCATCTTACACTGACTTTTTGCACGTTAGCATTTGTCTTAAACTCACTCAAATTACTGCTTTTCCTTAATAAACATCTCAAGATGAATCACACGTCACAGACATAAATGTATTAGCTTATTCCTTTCTCTGTCATTATAATTCTATATTTCAAGACAAATATCTAGGTGCCTTTAATCATGACCTTGCATACTTCAAGTGGCTTTTAGAACAAGCAGGGATGGTGGCAGCAATCAATGAAAGATGCCAACGTGGCATTGGAGCATGGGCAGATGTGGGGTCATCGCCTCACTCACAGTCCATGTCAGTGCACAATGCCTGGAAGGTATGGGGATTCTCTCAGGGGCAAGAAGACTGCAGAAGGAAATAGGCCTGGTTTCCCAAGTATGAAATAAGCTGAGGGCGCTGCTTGGGAAACAGGATAGCTCACACTGAAGTTTCTGTGATTCTGCCTTATGCTAGTGTCGCCATTCTCATGCTTATCTACTAGGATCTGGGTTGTCCTGGAGGCTTTTAAATGTCCCAAACCTCTCTTAACCCTCTCCTCGAGTTTCCAAGTTGTCAGTCTTTGGTGCAACACCCTTCTGTGGCCACAGCATTTGTTGATTACATAATGTTTTTCTTTAAAATATTCTCCTTAAATCTGGGTTTAAAAGGGGAGCCACTTGGACACTATGAATGCAAAGCAGTCATCATGTATTATCAGCAGAAGAAAACTGCCACCAGGAAGCATCATGCTAGGGAAGGCCTAATGTCAACAGGTCCATTGTGAGGGATGCTGTTGTATGCAGGAGAAGGGCTGAAGATCCACACAGTGAGCTGAGACTCCCTTTGAAGTACCAGAAAGTCTCCAAGAGATCTACTCAGGGAAACTCCTCCCTGCACCACACAATGGTAGTTAAACCCCAGTTAAATGGCACTAAAACTATCTGGACTGTCAACTAAAAATTTTCCCTGTCATCAGGTGATGTGCTGCACAATTTGTGGCTGACATTGGACCTGTGTCCAGTAGTCACCTCCTGTTTTGCTCAGATATTAAGCATTTTGCCCAACCCTCAGTCCAGGGCATGGATCATGATTGGTTTAACCCACAATTGCCCTCATTACAACTGAGCTTCAAGACACTGCAGTTCTAGTAGACTTCTGAAGGTTGCAGTCTTCTAGGAGGGAGATATAAAGTAATTGAAGCAGATGCCAGAGCAATCACAGCATTGAGGAAGGGTATGGACCAAAAAAAAGGGAAAACAAAATAAATTTTAGGTGACTTTTATTTCTTTTTTTACCTTCATTTGTCTGTTAAATATTTAACAATCACCTACTAAGTACCAGGCACTTTGCAATACCAACCTAGAGGGACAGCTCCCTTGTTTTTATCTAGCTATTGATGGCATTTAA
The DNA here is from genome assembly GCF_001458135.2 of Marmota marmota marmota. Taxonomy (NCBI): domain Eukaryota; kingdom Metazoa; phylum Chordata; class Mammalia; order Rodentia; family Sciuridae; genus Marmota; species Marmota marmota. The sequence continues at coordinate 61,985 of NW_026006421.1, forward strand.
TTCTGCTGAGTGACGCTTTGCTGTCTATGGGCACCTTTTCTTCTGAGACCTAAAACCTGGGCTTTCTGGTTGATACATCTTACTCTTCAGAAGGGAATCACTGTCTGCTCTGAGTGGAGTCATAGACTGTGTGAAAAGATGGAAATGAAAGAAGTTGACATCTCCTCTCTCATCTCCTATTGGCTCAACCAAATCCTGTTGCCTCTTTCTTAGAAATTAGACTTCAGTGGCACCAAGTCCTCTTGTGTCAGTGATGCCTCCCAAAGATTGTACCAGGATCAGGTGGCTATGGGTGGTTATGATGTGTGGTCATATGCAGGGGAAGGGTAGCCTCCTGTTAGAACTTTTCTTTTTGGGTGTCACTTCTCACTGCTAATTAGCAAAGTGACCCAGCAAACAAATTTTTATGGCTTAAATATGATGTGTTGCCCCCAAATCATACATTTTGACACCCAAAATCTTCATCAGTGGTATGTAGAGGTAGAAACTGGATCTAGCTGTGGCGTCTAGATGTTGGGCCTCTGAAAAGTGACTGCATTAGATAGGTCATCAGGGTGGAGTTCCCATGATTAGATCCTAGGGGCTATAAAAGTAGTGGGAAAGGCCAAAGACCCTGAGATATAGCCACAGGGCCCTTGGGAGCACTTGAGCCATGCTTGTGGGACTCCCTGCCTCCAAACAGCAAGCTAAATAAAACTCTCTTTTGTTTTTTTTATAAAGTAGCTGACTCAGGTATTTTGTTACAGTACTTGGTTATTTTCCAGGAGCAAATCCCTATTGATAAAGGATTTCATTTTGGTTTAGAGGATGAGAGTGAAATGCTGCAGGTGCCCAGCTTTTCTCTAAGTGCTCATGAATGAGATGAGCACCATGCTAGGATTTCCATGTTTTCTAGGAAGGTTTTCCTGTTCAGTTTATTGATTTGTTGCAGAGACTTGTGTTTGAATGAGACTGAGTAATCTGCCTTTCACACGCTATGTAGAGATTTTAACCTCATGAGGTTGGGCTCTTAAAGTTTCTCATTTTAAAAGATCCATGATGTACAGAATTAGAGAGAGAAACACACTGAAGACAAATATGTCCTGAATAAAATCATCCCATAACCAGTGGCCAGGTCATGTACCAAGATCACAACAGAGCCCGATGCAAACCTGTAATGTTGGCTCTGTGTTCAGGCATGTGGTGAAACTCTGTCCTGGGCTTCTTTTACCCTTCTGGAGGTGCTGAGTGTTCTACCAGGCATAACTGAAAATCAGCCCTACCTGAGTATTGAATGTTGCAAGGGAAAAAGGGCAAACCCAGGATGGAGAGTGACATTATCGATGGTGTTAAGTATGTGTAGTTCATGGCCTCTGCTCATTATGGAGCCAGGCACACTCAGGAGAGGAGGAGGGAGGGAGAGGAAGAGGGAGAGAGAGAGAAAGGTGCTCCTTCTTCCTGGTTCAGCTGCAGAGGTTGAGGACTTGGTGTGGCTTTTGATGGACTGAGGTGTGAGTGTTTCTAGCTGATGGCTTTCAGAAGGAGCTTTCCAGAGATACCATGAAAGCCTGTTGCTGAAGTTTGAGCCTTTCAGGCCTAAATGCCAGCCACACCATTGATAGTTCTTCCTAAACATTTGATTTAAACTAATCATCAATTCCTTGAAAGTTGCAAAGAAACACAGGGGTCCTGTGCACACATGGCTCAGCCTCCCAGATCTGGCATCTGGAATGACCACACAGAACATCAACCAGGCGGCCAACATTGGTGTCATCCCTGCAGCTCATTCCCTGTCACCAGTTGGGTGTGCATGCGGCGAGTGCTTACATATGTTCACAGTTCCATTGGATTGTTCCCTGTGGATCTAGATAAGGAGGCCACACCAAGGTGTTTGACCCCCCCCCCCAATACTGCTTCATGTTACCCCTTAGAGCCTCAGGTCCTCTCTACAGGCTCAGATTTCTGATACCTCAATCTGGTACCCTTCCAAGCTATTTCAGTGGGTACAATGTTATGTAATGGGGCCAGTTAAAATGTGCCCTTTGAGATGCCTCTTGCTATCATAGCACCCTGGATGTTCAGCTCATTGTGTGAAGCAGGAGCTACTTTGTCTGCCCAGCAGTGTTTCCTGACTTTCACATGCCCCAGCTTCTTAAGTCCTTCACTCATTAGGTGGAGTGCAGGTGGTTTCTTGGGGTGCATTTTGAGAATGTTTGCTGAGCCTCCAGACCACGTAATGTCTCTCTGCACAGCACTTAAGAAAGAACTGGCATTGGAACTCTATAGGCAGGATTAGCCCATGGCCTGCAGCCACGATTGCAGAACTTGGGCTAAATGGGGATTTTAGCAAATAAAGACAGGAAGAGTGATCATGTGGCAATCTAAAGTGAGTTCTGTGTATGAGGGAGGAGTGAACATGAGGATACATAGAATCAAGAAAAATAGGCAAGCATCCTGGGAACCCCAGCTGTGCCCAGAGAGTGCTTGCTTCCCCCACCACCAGAACAAGCTGAAAGCTACGCCAGGGTATTCTCCACCCTCTCTGTGTGGAGTTTTCAGGTGGAAACTCATAAAATGACATTATTTGCCTGAAGACTTTGTTTCCTAGGAAGTATTGATGAGTATTAAATAGAAAAATAAAGTTGTGAGAAAGATTAAATTCATCTTGCGCTAGTGAGAGACATCTGTCTATTCCTGTCTTGATATTGTGCATTTACCAAGTAGGCAGATTTTTTTATGAGTTAGTAATAAGGTAAGAAAAGGGGAGCAAAACAAACCATAAATGGTTGCCAAAAAAAGGAATATTGACAGAATAAGGCAAAATTTGGTTTGTGAAAAGTTGTGCTGAGGGAAGAGTTCTGCAGATATTTTCATTTTCTGTGGACATCTTTGCATTTCAGTATTGCAGATGCTCCACTGGATCTTCACCTAAGCTGTCCCTTAGTTAATCTGACAGGTATTAATTGAGCTTCTCCATGATCTGGTGCCATGTTGATGCCGAGCACACTTAAGTAACTAAGCCAGATACAGGCCCTGGCCTGGAGAGGCAGGGCAAGAGGTAAAGACAGGTGTGAATTACTATTGTGAAAGGCCACCAGTCCTCACCAGGCAAAGGCACCTTTCAAAGGGCTTTTCAAACAAACACTTTTTATTCCCTTGATAATTCTAAGAGGTGTTGACTTTCATTATTTTTGTCCAAAGTACATGGATGAGTGACAAGGCACTCAAGCGTAATGGGAACATGTCTATAACACCTGGGTTTGTGCTGGGTGCTGGGGACACAGTGATGACAAGTCACTGCTGTGGGTTGAACTGTGACCCCTACTTTTTCTATGCTTATTACCCTGTAAATTCTCCCTGTAGGTCTGTATGTGTGACAGGGGAATTACTCTCCTGGGACTGGCAAGCCTGTCCTCTCTGCCTTCCAGAAGCCTCATGTCTTGGTTATTTCAGCCAAAAGACACTTCTGTGCATGGGCAGCCTCTTTGGAACTTGCCAAAGATGCTTAAAGGGGCACTTAGAGAACTGGTCAACTCATAAGTGTAAAGTAGCATTCACTAAAAGAAGGAAGAAGGCGCTGGCCTTTGGCTTGGAGCTGGACATGATTCTGCCCAGTGGGTTTTTATACTTTTTTTTTTTTTATAAAGGTGTTTCCTGTATACAGGGCACTTTCTTGGTACAGGCTGTGTTCTCTTTCAGATAAGGAGAAGACTGGGACTCCATCACCCATGGAGCCCTCCTGAGAACATACCTTTCTGTTGCAGCTCCCCAGGGACATCTTAAGTGCTGAGCCTTCAACACAGGAATCCTGGGGGACAGGAAACACCCAAGCTCCTGCCCATGACAGGATCAGGGCCATTTCAGCTCTGGTATCAGTTTTGTTGACTGGATGAATCTGGTTTTAGGACCCTGGAAAAGTTATGTGAGGTAGGGGGTCTTTGGTTAATGTAAAACCAAACTGAACTTAAACTGAGCTTCATGTCTATCAAAGGGAGCAGAATTTTCTCCTGGGCTTCAGGAGTGAACTGTGCTGGGTGTTATAAGCCAGGCCCTGGACAGACACAGGGCCACCTCTGTATGGCAGATGGATGGTGATTTTCTGGAACATCCACCATTGCTTCTGATGGCGTGGCCTGGATCAGGCCTTGTGCTGGAAATCTGTGCCATGGTGATGTTTTCCTGGTTGCATGAAGATGACACCACACATAAAATGTTGATTCCAGTCTTGAAGTAAAAAGCGGTTATCAGTATGGGGACAGGAGCTGTCCAAAATTCAGATGCCCCAAGTAGTGCCGAGGCCTACCAGGACCATGGCTCTCTCTCTGAAAATTAGAAAAGCCTGAGTCAAATGGCACCTCTCAGTCGCTGGCCCTGCCCCTGCACATTAGTCACATGATGCACTTTTCTTTTCTGCCACACCCATCCCCACCCCCCACTGTGGCATGGCATTTCTCATGCCCTTACACTGTCCCCACCTGTGAAGGGGTGTGGTAGACAGAAGACTGCCCCATGTCTCTGTCATGACATCAGGCTCTTCTCCCATGGGGGAACCCATGAACATCCCCTATTAAAATAGGCTCCATTTTGATAGAGAAAGGGATCTTTGGATTTGTTCTAAATATGACCACCTTAAAGAAGAGCTTTTGGGGGCTCTTTGGGGTGAAGCTCCTCACTTCATGTCCCAGTGGTTTGCACTATTTCTGAGGTGAATATGGAATGAAGTCAGATGCAGGGTGAAAGCACCTGCACCCCAGGTTCAGTCTGTGGCCTACATGTGCATGTGTATGTGTGAGTGTCGGGCCAGGTGAGCCTTGGCCTCTGCATGTGCACATGTGTCAAGCCAAGTGATTCCAGACCTCTGCTGGGTCCCTGGATTTGTTGGTTGTGTGCCCTCCAGATGTAGCAGATGGATTCTGGGGTGGGGAGAAGAAAGTGCTGGTGGTCACAGACCCCAGGACTGGGCAAACACCTGCAACACCTTTAAGGGATGCTTTCAACAGACCTCTGAGTCAGAGTTCAATACCTACCAGTGAGACAAGGAATGTGATGCTGAGCAGGAGAGAGGGACAAACCCAGCTGGGGAGGCTGAGAAGGTATGATGGGAGGGAAGAGAGCATGGCTGGTGGTAGGTTGTGCCCATGGTGAGGGGTCCAACTGCAGAGAGAACTGGATTTTTCTGGCAGGTTCCCAGCACAGGTTCGGGTCCTGAGAGCATGAAGCAGTCCTGCTTTGAGCACATGGATCCAGGAAAGAGGCAACATCAACAGGTGGTCACCTGGAAGGCACCTTCTTCCTCCACTAGGGTACCCATGCTCTAGGAAATCCCTATGGTGAGTAGCACTGCGTGTGCCACAGGAGCCATGGTCTCATTTTACCTGGAAGCATGACACCTCTGCTTTTCACCAGGACCAGGGAACCCCTCTCACCTCCTCCACCCTGGCTGCCTTCTGTCCAGTCCCTTGGCTCTGCTCTTTGGAGACACTGCTGAGTGTCACAGAGGTAAACCTACCCCTGCATGAGCTTGTGGGCAGCATTATGTGTCTGCAGGTCCTGGCATCGAGGGGGACATGGGGACTTCTGCTGGTCACTGAACAACACTGTACCATTGTCTCTTTGGGGTGTGATCTATTACTTGCATCCAACTTTAGAAAGCCAAGGCCATTATCTTTTTGTAGCAGCCTTTGGATAATGGCTGTAAAATGATTTTTGTTCCTGCATTGCTCTGGGAGAGAAAAACTTCTCATCAGACATTATTAGAAGGCTTTTAATCCTTGAAAGCTTAATCAGCCAAAATGGTTAAGAGCATTATGGCCACTGCTGGGCTACTGTGCCTGACATCTTTATCCAATAGCCACCATCTGCTGCAATGAAGGTTGCAGATCAAAGCTGATGAATCAAAAAACTTTTTTCAAGTCTGTTTCTGCCAATAGCTCTAGACGTTCACAACCTCTTTTATTGTCTTCTCCTCCTTTGAGAGCTGAAGGAGGAGATGGATGTTCTTTTTCCTCCAGAGTCCCTGTGGCTTCAGAATCAAATTCTATTTCTTCTCCATACACAAGGATACTTTTAGCCTGATCCCACAGGGCTGGTCGGGGTTGTGGGAAGCAGAAAGCTCTATTGTGTGTTCAGAGCAAGCTTTTCTTATCTGTGTGTCTCCAAAAATAATACTGAGCAGTTTTTACCTAGGTTTCTTATTGAGAGGAGGAATCTCACCCCACTTTTGACTCTGAATTACAGGCAGGGGCTCATACACAGGTTCCCAAGATAATGACAGAATGACATTATCAGTTTGGCACCTGAGAGTGTTTTCATGTCTAATTCACACATACTGTCATGTCACAGGCCAGACACAGAGCAAAGTGCTGTTTTTGCACTGTCTCCTCCAGGGTCAAGGGTGCTCAAGGAGAGGTCATATTACTGTAGTGAAGACTGGCCTTTTGGCTACCACACCTCAACTTTGCCTTGGTGATGCTGGTCAGCATCCATGGTCTGGGATATGCATATTGCCAGCCCATGCCTCAGCCTGTCCCTTAGCCCTGCCTGCCCTCTTTTCTCAGACAGAAGAGAAGGATCCAGGTCTTGGCTCAGAGGCCTAGAGGATGACAGGATGATAAGGTGGAGGAGCCTGAGTGCTGGGACTGCACGGAGTCACTGTGAGTGTGGCCAGAGGCAGCAAGCCCAGCACTGCGGGTTAGTCTGCCTTTCACAGATGCCCCGCTGAGAAACTTTTTCTGAGAACTGCTCAGCCCCAGGGGGACCACATCTCTTCACTCAGAAGGTGAGATTTCAGGATGGCATAAACCACAGTATACAGTCCAGTTACATAGTACCTAAATAGATGTGCATAGAAACCCAGACTACTGCCTCCCTCAATAGAAATGATCAGTGAGCAGAGAGTTCAAGAAAATCAGATATAGTGGATTTCTGGGTTAGCTGGGACCCATTCTTATAAGTGACAATATTAACTCCATAAATGGTGTGGCCAATTTTTTTTTTAATTTTGTGGCCAATATTTCAGTATATTTCTTTCAATTACTGGCATTGGAGGAGCTAGTAGGAGGTTAAACTCTGGATTAAATTGAGAGTTAAATTAGGGATTTTATCCACAGGAAGGATCTGTTATAAATCTGTTTTAACAACCTTTCCTGCAGCCCATACGAGGGAAGCACTCTGGCTTGCAGAGATAGGAAAAATTCTCTCTAGACTCACACATATGCACATTCAATAACATATTAGAGTAAATGTCAGATTGATTTTCCTCTTGTTGGCTTAATACACAATAAAGTAATTGGTACATAAAGAAGAAAAGGTTTTCTTCAACAAGAAAGTGTTAAAATATGTAAACATTTGATAGTTAATAGGGAAGGTGATAAAATGGATTTGATGCATATCTTGATTGAGGTTTCACAAGACTTTTATAAGAAAGACTTTTGGTTAGTACTGGTGTTTAGTACTCTGGGACCCATTTCCCTGAGGATTCTCATGGTATTAGCACCAACAGTCTTACAGAAGCTAGAGGATGTTGTGGTTAAGATGAGAGACCAGGAACTGTAGATACCTTAATAACTTAATGAGGAGGGTATAATGAGCCTTTTCATGATTCCAGGGTTTTTCTTTTTAATTTTTTTTTCAGTCTAGAGCAGCATTTTATATAGAGCACTTTGCTTCTCGAAGCCAGGTGCCTGGGACTCTTAGTTAAAATCCCACTGGCTGGAGCCAAGGATGATGCCCAAGTCTCAGTGACTGTGGCCAATGGAAATTAACTGTAATGCAGTTTCTCACTTAAACCAGGGGCATCCAGTTGGCTGGGAGAGACTGGGCAGGAGGCAGCTCCTTGGAGACCAGAGGCAGTCAGCCAGTTGGGAGAGGCTGGGGAGAAGCAGCTTCACAGGGACCAGGTTTCTTCCATTTTTAAGGCCTTCCTTTTCCCAGGGACCCTGAGCCCTCTGCTGGATTTGCAGGGCCGGAGGTCAGTGCTGATGGTTTGCCTTCCTGACCTTGCAGTGGAGTCTGCTAATGTCATTATCTGTTCCTCTTCTCTTCCTGGGAAACTGCTTGGCCCCTTTGCAGCTGCCCACTAGGACAAAGGACTGCTTCTTGCACCTGAGGTGAGGGCAGAAGTGATGCATGTCCCCTTCTGATGATGTGGCCCTTTTCTTGTTCCTTCAGAGGGGAACCACAGGAGATTGTGAGGGCTGTGAGTCTGGCAAATCCAGAAGGCACCCAGATCTCAGGCTGCTGTGACAGGGCCTGCAGCCCAACAGATGGCATGCTGGCCAGGTCCACAGGTCACAGAAGGGAGGAGTTTCACCCATGTCCCACCCAGTACTGGCTCAGATGAGGCTCCCATAGCTGGAATGAACTGGAAATCTGAGGGTGATGGGCCTGGGTGTGGGTCTGGAAATGATGTGCATTCTGGGTGCCGGGGATAGAGCTCTGTGATTGTTGTCTTTACCAAAAGGTAGGTTGATATCCTGCCCGCCTAGGGCAGGATATCAGCAGATTTAAAATTGGGTTATTGCAGAGTTAATCAAGATGAGGTCACACTACAACAGGGAATGCCCCTGTGCAGGGTGACCATGGCCTTATGAGGGGCTGGAAGTGTGGAGAGGACACATAGGGGCCCTGTGATGACAGAGAAAGAGGATAGAGCCAGGCCGCTGCGAGGGAAAGGCCTTGATAACTGTGTGGGCCACTGGAGCTGGGAGGGCACAGGAAGGCACCTGGAGGTGACCTAGAGCATGGCCTGGGCACCTAGCTCAGTATTTTGGCCTCCATGACACAGAGGATAGGTCTTTAAGCCACTCAGTGTGTTCAACGTTGCTCTGACATCCATAGGGAGCAGAGGCTGCCAGTGTGGCCAGTTGCAGGTTCTCAGGCTGGCCAAAAGTGGATATGTGGCTACCTAGGGGGCAGACCCTGAATTGCACCTGCATGAAAATCTCCTGCACGAACATTGGAGCTGCTGAAATTCTGAAATGATTACCTGAGGGTTTCATAGAAACCACCCTCAGGGGGCTGGGGATGTACTCTGTGGCAAAGTGATTGCCTAGCATGTGTGAGACACTGGGTTCTATCCTCACCAACATATAATAATAATAATAATAATAATAATAATAATAATAATAATAATAATAAATGTATGCTGTCCATCTACAACTACAAATTTAAAAAAAAATTAAAATGCCCTCAGCTAGACCTGATGAGCAGTGCCCAGAGGTGACTGGGAATCTTGGGAGAGCCTGGTTACAGAGGCAGGGAAGTGCAAGGTAATACTGAGGTCCATGGGTACTAAGCACTGTGTCCTTGTCCTTAGTCTTCCCTGCCCATCCATTTGGCATGGAGGACCTGTGTCTGGGTGAGTGTTTAATTAGATCAGCAATTTCCAGGGCAATCTGTAGCAATGTTCTTATGGTTGTTTTCCCTGCACACCTATGCTACATGGGTTGGCTTCTGAGAAATCCACTAGCACCTGCCACAGTGGCTGTGGCATTTCCAGGTTTGCAGATCCCTGTGAGAGATGCTTGTGGAAATCAAGGAAGGCACTGCTTTGGATTTTGCTTTGATGTTTCAAATTTGCTTTTTTAATTTTTAATTTTTTTAATTAATGCATTAGAGTTGAACACAACAGTGGTTCTTGGTTTTGAAATAATCCCACAAGCAAGGAAGATAATTCTCTCCTTCAGTCCCCTGTGCCTCCCCTTTCCTCCCTCCTCCTGCCCTGCCTCCTCCTCTACTTCTCTTCTGTTTATTTATAGTATATTTGCAGTTTGATTTTAGCCTTTAATAGGAAGTTGCATATGTTCATATTTAGAAATTGCTTTCTTCATCACATTTCCAGATCTGTGATTCTGAATATTGGCCTTTTCAAAATCAATGGATGCTTAAACATTTCAGATTTAAACAAAAAAAAAAGAGTTCAGCCCTCCTGTTCTGTGTGCTCTCTGCTTTCTAATTTGGGCCCAAATGGACAAGGTCCTCCAGGCCCACCAGGGGTTCCTCTGTGGACCTGAGGGGCTTGAGCTTTGAGCTGAGCTATTTTTGCTTCTAATCTCTAGGTTTGTCTCTGCACCTGCAGCTGCTGCACATTTCCCAGGAGAAGCAAAATCTGGGAGTGGCCCTAATGTGGATTTTCTCTGTGTCCAAACCCTCAAAAAGCCCAGCTTTCAGGGTAAGTTGTAACCACGGCCCTTGCCTTCAGGCTTAGTCTCCTCATGGCTGGGGAGTCTTCCATGCATGGATAGCAGCATCCCCATCCTGGACCACAGGTGAGGCCTGAGGCATGGAATCTTTGGAAGTGTTAATGGTTTTTGAAAGGTTTCTAGCAAGTCAATTTGGAACAGCCTTGTTTATCAGAGACCACTGGTCCTTGTAATTTCCTGTCTAACTAAAATTACTTTCTTTTAAAACAGTAAGATTTTTAAAGGTGGTTATTTCATTAGAGTGCCATGGGAGAGACAGATAAGCCTAATAGCACACTTTATTTTATGAGTTATCCCACCTGGAGTGCAGGTGGCCATTTTTTGTGGAGACCATGAGACCATCCATGTCTACCCTTCCCTTCTTAGGCTGAGTGCTCAGCTAAGCCTTCCATCCAATACTCACTCTCCCTTCTTCTTACTCCCTTTCTTCCTTCCTTCTTCCCTCTCTCCCACCCTTCCTTCCTTCTTTTTTCAGGGACAGAGATGCTATTCTACATAGTAGGAAAACCAAAAATTACAATATAAATGGTCCTGAGTCTATGAAATGTATCTGTTTGGATTCTCTGTGATTTGCAAAAGGAAGATAAGAACTAAAACAGGTTTAAACAAACAACAAAGAGTAACATTGTATAGCTGAAGTATTCAGGGGAAGAGTGGGCTGCATGTCCAGTAGCATCCAGGGGTTCATCAGGATATAACTTATCTTAACTTTCATTTCTTGCCTTCTTCTGTGTGTGTCCCATTGACAGACAGGCTCTTCCCTCATGGAGGTAGCTCCAGCCTGACATCCTTTTGGGTTTATATCTAGAAAAACAGAACTTTTCTCAGTGAGTCATCAAGCTCTGGATGTATTCTAACTGCATCCCTGAAGGAAGGGGAAGGGCTTGCATGGGTCTTATGGACTCAGTCCCTCTTAGGCATTAGTCCTCAGAAATTGGCTGCAAGGCAGCCAGCAGGTTCAGTGGATACAGGGGAGGCTGGCATTGCCAGTCTGGGAAGTAGTGGGTGGGAGGAGGAGGCCCTATGTTTAGCTGACAGCAGGTTTTTTTAGATGTCACCAGAAAACCATTTCAGGGCTTTAGACTGATACCACTGGGGAGAACAGGAACTTAGTGAAGCCTCACTTACCACTGACACACCCTCAGGTGGATGGGCAGACCCAGCACCAGACCTCCACCTATATGTCTCCCAAAGCACTTATGCTGTGTGCTTCTGCCATGAGCTTCACCTTCCATAAAACTTTTAAATGGCAGTGCCAGTCTCCAAGGCAACTGAGCTTATTTTCTGTGAACTCCAATGTTGCACACCCATTCCCCTAACAAATCCTCTGGTTGGAAGCGTATGGCTGACTTGCCCAGTTTGCCTCTCATCACTTTCCATGAAGCATCACTCATTGAGGATTTGCAAATGTGCAAGTGGAGACACCATGGAGAGCAATGTGGAGGTTCTTTGGAAGAATAAAAATAGAATGATCATATGGCCCAGCAAGCTGTCTTCTGTGTATATTCAAAAGAAATGAAATCAGCGTGTGGAAGAAATGTCTGTACTCATGGGTTTGCTGCAACATCCTTCAAAATAGCCAAGGGACAGAATCCATCTTAATGTCCTGTGAATATATAGGTAAGAAAATTAGCAGGTGTATGTGAAATATTATTCAACCTGAAAAGGAAGGAGATGCTGGCACTTGCAACAACTTGGATGGACCTAGAGGATGTTGTGCTGAATTCTATAAGCCAGATGAGGAGATATATGGCATGACCTCACTTACCTGAGCAATCTAAAAATGTGAACTTACAGAAACTGAGAAATGATGGTCACCAGGGGAGAGTGGTCAGGAATAGGTGTCTGTCAAAGCTACATGCTCACCTGTATGTCAGGTGAGTGTGACCTAGAGATCTCCTGCACCCGTACCGCCCAAAGATCAGAATGTGGTAAATGTGGTATTTTGCCCTTTAGCTCTTAGGTTAAGTATTCTTGAAAAACAAATAAAAGCACACAGGAAAGTGTGAGGGAATGGCAGAAAGCCCATGGCTCACCAGGGTATTCCAGGGGTGTGCATGTGTCCAGCCCACGGAGCTGTGCCATGAGATATGTGCAATTATTTGTGTTTCATCTGTGCCTCCAAGCTAGAAGGAAAGGCTCTGTGTTCAAGAGACTCTTCTGCACATCAGAGGTAGTTGGAACCACAGGGCAGAGGTCATGAAGTGTCAGTGCAGGTGGCTTCTCCTGGGGCCAGGAGGCATTGCTTTGGCCTGAGCAGCTGCGTCCACTTCAGAACTCAGTCTTTTCACCTGCCTTCCCCCCTACCCACTGTCTGCAATTGTGAGAGATGTGATGGGCAGGTGCAAAGAGACCTCTGGCCCATGGGCAAGGGATGGGAATGCAGCCCCTCTCTGCTCCTCAGGCCCCTCTGTAAGATGCAAGGAGGGTCCAGAGACTGACTGCCTGCCCTCCTCTTCCCCTCTCCTTGCTCTGTTCAACTTCTTTTTAGTGTAAGTAGATTAGTAAGAAATCCTGTTTTTCTTTCTTTTTTTTGGAGGGGGTTGCTGGGAATTGAACCCAGGGGTGCTTAACCCCTGAGACACATTCCAGCCCTTTTTTTTAATTTTTTTTTATTTTGAGACAGGGTCTCACTAAGTTGCTTAAGCCCTTGCCATGTTGCTGAGGCTGGCTTTGAAATTATGATCATCTGGCCTCAGCCTCTTGGGTCTCAGTGACTACAGGCATGACTCTTTTTCATAAAGAGGGATAAAAAGTTAATTTGTGATTTTCCTTTTTATTTCTATCTTCACTATCGAGGTCCCTCTCTCTTTTTTATTTTATTTTATTAACCATATGATTTATTTTTAGTTTTTTAGTCATACATGACAGCAGAATGTATTTTGACATATAATACATACATGGAATGTACACACATCAATCATAATGTCTATTCTATTCTGTTTCCCTTCCTATCCCCCCTACTCCTCCCCTCCTCTCCCATCATTTCTCTCTATCCAATATAATGTGACACACTTTTTTTTCTTTTTCTCATCACAACATCATACATGTATTCTGTATAACAATGAGGTTATCTTTCCATCTTCCGTGGAACTCCCCTTCTCCCTCTTTTTCCCTCCACCTCTCTTTCCTATTTAGTGGTAGTCTTCTTCTCATGCTCTTCCTCCCTATCCCATTTTGAGTCACCCCCTTATATCAGAGAAGCATTCAGCATTTGTTTTTTAGGGATTGTCTAACTTCACTTAGCATAATCTGCTCTAATGCAATCCTTTTCCCTGCAAAAGCCATGATCTTGTTTTTTAGTGCTGAGTAATATTTCATTGTGTATAAGTGTCACATTATTTTAAGCCATTCATCTATTGAAGGGCATCTAGGTTGGTTCCACATTCTAGCTATTGTGAATTGTGCTGCTATAAACATTGATGTGGCTGTGTCCCTGTAGTATGCTCTTTTAAGGTCTTTTGGTTATAGTCCGAGAAGGGGAATAGCTGGGTCAAATGGTGGTTCCATTCCCAGCTTTCCAAGGAATCTCCATACCAGAAAATATGTTTTCCAAGCAACCCCACTGGACACATTCATGGATCAGATCCTTGGGGACTTTGGGGATTATGGGAACAGTCCAGGGGTGTTTCTGCAGAGCTGTGCTGTGAGTTCCATCCCCCTCCACACAAGGAACAAACCTAGGTAGGGGGAAGTGACCCACCAGGGCCACCCCAAAGAGCTCCAGATGAATCTACCCATTAGGAGGGCATGGCCATGGGTGCCTGGCCTGGATTCACCTGCAGTCAGCTAGGTCTTGGTGGCTGTGCAGTGGGTGGCTGCACTGGAGGGGCAGTGGAACAAGGTGTCTCCTATGTAGGATGGAATTGTAACTACCACTGCTGCACCCACAGGGGACGTTTTGGCCTGGATGGGCGAGCCCGGCCGGGACAAGAAGACCTGAGTAGTGTGAGGTTATGCTCTTTTGTCAGGGACAGATGCTGAGAGAATTGGAGCAGGAAGCAGGAGAGGAGGCCTTTGAACCAGGCTGTGCTGTTCTGATGAAATGCTCAGTAGAGAGCCAGCTTTGCTCACCTGTCAGGACCTCTGAGAGCCAGTCATGAACCATTGAGCATCGGTGCCAGTTAGGTGAGATCCCCTGCTTCCCTGACTGTCCTGGGGTCAGACAGTTTGGTTGGAACCCTAGGGGCAGGAGGAAAACTGCTTAAGATAAGGGACAGAGGATTTGGAGTCTGACCCCTTCCACTTTTGAGCTCATGAAGACAGCCAGCCCAAATCGGTCCTCATTGTCCATAAGAAAGGACTGTGTCAAATCAATGTGAATTTTTGGATGGTGGCATTTATTTAAATTTATTTTTAAAAGCAGATTTACTTTGGTAAAATTGATGTACAAAGAGCTGCACATGTTGAATACACACAATTGGGTGAGTTTTGGTATGCCGAACACCATCGTCTCCCCCACTGCCAAGTAACAGATGCATTTGCAGCACCTGTGTAGCCATGTGTCCATGTGGCTTGATGTGCATACTTGCATGTGTGTCGGTGTTGGAAGGATACTTAACAGGAGAGAAGTGCTCCTGACAAGTTTCTAAGTGGACAATCTCATGTTGCTAACTACACACATAATCCAGTAGAGTGGGTCTCTAGAATTGATCCATCTAAATTAGCTGAAACTTTGTACATTAATAGGGTTTATTTTTAAAATAGTTTTAGATTTACAGAAAAAAATGAGCAGATTCAATACTTCTGGTGTAGTCACTTCCCCCTACAATTTCCCCTATCATTAACATTTTGCTTTGTTGTGGTGCATTTGATACAGGTAATGGACCAATATTGACACATTATTACCGGTTAAAGCACATAATTTATTCAGGTTTCCATAGATTTTACCTAATACCCTTTTTCAATACTGAGATCACATCCATTGTCATGTTTAGTCAATGTAATTTTGAATTCCAAAATTGAGACTGTGATTATCTTGAAGATATCATAAGATTATATATTATCTCACTGTTAAGGTAAAGGTAGCTATTGTCATGAAGAAATTTCAGATCTCAGGAGAGCAGCACAGAGTAATTAGTGTCAACAAACTTATTTCCTTGTGGTGCCAGGATCTGGTTCTTTTTCCTGGTACCTGGGAATCCTTGACATCCAGCCAACAGAACAGGAAGCACAGGAAGGCACCTCAATCCCAAGGCACCCAGACCAGGGAATGACAGCCATCCACTCCTCCACTCACATGCCAAAAGAGAACCAGTGCATGGTTGAGCCTGGCAGTGGGGAGCCCACGTGCCCCAGGGGAGGGATCAGACCTGTGGAAAGTCCTATCTGCCACAAAGTGTGGATTAAAAATATTCAAGGGGCTGGCTGAGCTTTTACCTAGAGGAAAGGTGGGAAAGGGGTTAGGCAAATTCAGTCAGGGATCCTGGAAATCTTGGAAAGGGGAGAGAGCATGGTGCATTTTGGGTACCATGAGGGGCCACACTATAAGTTCAGGCAGCATTGAGGTGGCTCCTAGTAGGACTGGAAAATTAGCCAGATTCCAGAACCTGATGTCTCATTTCCTTGGATTTTCCAATTTAAACTCAGGGTGATAAGGTGCCATTGGAATGTTTTAACCTGTGAGTGATGTCATTGGCTTCATAATTATGAAATATACTGACTAGTTATATGATAAACACATACTGGATACCTCATGTCCAGTGATGTGACTGTAGTATTGATATTGTCCCTGTTTGTCTAAAATAAGCTGAGTAGTTCTCAAGTACTCTTGCTACCCCACAGAAGAGATTAAGCAGTGGGTGTGATAATTAGTTTGATCACAGTAATCATTCCACAGTAGAAAATTCTATCAAAATTAAAAGGATATAATTTCTATTTGTCAATCATACTTGATAAACAAGGATAAAAATGCAGAATATGAGGGTCACAGGGTGTAGAATAGACTGGGCAGAAAGGGCTGGAAGAGGTCAGCCCAGGCAGGGAAGGGAATCTGGGACAGAAAAGGTGGTAGAGAACAAATTAGATGCCATGGTTATGGAGGGAAAGGGGTGGAGCAGAGGCAAAGTCAGGAGGTGAATGTACTCCTCTGTCCCAGAAGCAGAGAGGCACAGGCTCAAGTCCCACTACTCAAGGAGCATCTCCCTTTGTGCTCCCAGGGATCGAGATGGACTAATTCACACTTCCGTTACCATCTTCCATGGAAGCTAAAAGGTCCTCAATGAACGATGCACCACTGTTACTTTGCACCAGTGAGAAAGAATGATGTCAATTGCAATTTGGATATCCCATTGAAAGCATGATGCATCCCATTCTCAATAATATTAAAAGGTGAAGGAATTCTCCCTAGGTAACTTGCTAGAATAGAGTATGGAATTCCCTGGTCTTCTATGGCACTGGCTGGCGTCTCTGTAGCTAGCCTGTGAGTTCTGCAAGTGTGCAGACCATGGTTCATACTTCTTTAAACATCTCAGGCCAGCCTTAAACCAGGAATATAGTAGTTGTTGCATAAAGATAAACTAAGCTACAAGGACATTGTAGTGGGAAGGAGCTACTGTTTCAATGTTAGGAGGGCATTTTATAATTTGGAAGTGAGGAATCTGTATACTGTGGAGAAAAAGTGGCAAAAATATCAGTACCAACTTGCATTTAAAAATAAAATCAAGTTGATTTTAGAATTCTGAAATAGTTGCCTGTTCCCATACATCCCACACAACATACTTATGTTAGCATCTACTCTCCATGCTCAGTGATTCTGTTGGGATGGTGCCTCAAGGTTTCAAGTAGCTTGCTGGGGAAGGCAGGAGCAAATTCTGAAACTCTGCCTGAGAAACTGACTACTCATGTGCCTGAGTAGTTGCAGCCACATGTGGCCCTTTAAATCCAAATTAATGAATATTACAAATCTGTTCCTCATTTGCACCAGAGTCACCCCTAGTGCTGAGTGGGATAGGTGAGGAGTGGTAATTACTGGAGAGGGCCAGAGCCTGCCTTTCATACATCCTGTGGGTCCAGGCAGGCTGGACAGAGTGTGGAGCTTCAGAGAAGGCTCTTGTTCACTGAGGCTCTGTGATACACATCTGCTACCAAGCTGGTGAATAATCAAGTGATTTGCACTTACTGATGTGTCCGTAGGAGTAAAAATTAGTTCTGATGTCTCACAGGTCTCCTGTTTTTGTTTTACCCAAAGTTCATGAGGGTGAATCCACAGGCCCATTAAGTCTGTTCTGGCTTCTGGGAGGTTTTTGAAAAAGCTGCTTTTAGTCATTCTATTGCAGATTGGTCCATCTCATCCACTGAGTCTCCATCTCTGCTGCTGGATCTCCTCCTCCTCCTCCTCCTCCTCCTCCTCCTCCTCTTCTACTTTCCCTCTTCATCCTCCATCTCTACTCCTCCTTCTCCTGCCTCTTCCTCCTCCTCATTCTTCTGCCTCTTCCTCCTCCTTCCTCCCCTTTTTCCTCTCCTCTTCTTTGTCCTCTTCCTCCTCCTTCATTCTTTTTAGTCATATATGGCAATACAATCCATTTTGATAGAATTGCACAAACATGGTATGAGTCTTCTTCTAATCAGAACCCTGTTCTTGGGGATGTGCAGAATGGTGGGGTTCACATGGTGTGTTCATGGCTGGATCTTCTGAGGAAAGTTACTTCCTCTCCCTATGATCCTGTGTTCTGGGGATTGTGGGAGGCCTCCTCCTGAGATATTCCAAGTCAGGTCCTCCCCTGAGTTTTGCTATATGGCCCTGCCAGGGGCCACAGGCTATGGACCAAGCCATAACTGCTTCTCTCTGGGCTTATGTTTTCTTGAACTTCTTACATCTCTTCTTTTGAAATTTTGTGAGCACCATCCTGCAATGTGGTGGCATCATCTAAATCTCTCCAAATCTAGAGCTCACTTGCTTCTCCCTAGTAATTGGCCTGTGCAGATGTTCTCATGTGGGGGATTAGCTTGAAGAACCCATGTAGGTGCTGACACTCTGCTTCTATCCAGAGCAGCAATTCTTTCTCTTTCAAATTTTGAGGAGGACTTTGATGGCTATTCTTTCTAATTCTGCTCATTTTAGTTTAAAACTTATGTTTTTAAGCTTATGATGGGAATGATCCTATAATCCACATCTTGACTTTAATGATACAAACTAGAAACCCTATTTATGGTGAAGAAAGTCCTTGGAAAAGAAAACAATAGCTTAATAAATATACTTCACATCTATAGGGTCTTACTAGATAGTTTGGGAATATAAAATGACTCTGTAGAAGTAAGAACAAGGAGCAGCTGTAAAACCAGAATAGATAAAAAATAGAGCTAAGGTCCCCTTCCTCATGGTGGAAGGTTCTGGACTCTGTGTGGGACATGCAGCACCTCCTGTGCCATGAAGCATGTGGGTGGGCATCGAGGGCAGCAGCAGTCTCAGATCCGCTGCAGTCTCTTCTTAGTGCCTTGTGTGCTGACCTGCTGGCCCTTGAGGATCATGCCTGGAAATGCATGAAGGGGCCCACAACCACTTCAAGGAACATCCTGGGGTCAAGGGACTTGGTGCATGTTCCCAAATGCTACGAGGGTGCATATTGATGTGTGTCTTTCACAATGCAAGTTCTAGATCAGGAAAGTGTGTGTCTCATGTCTAGTTCATCCACAGCTCCTAGCAAATGCCTCACCCACACTCAGATGGAAGAGCAGAAATTTTTGCTGGGGGAAGGGATGGATACCAGTCTCTGCACTGGTAAACTTAACTGTTATGTAGAATATAGGAATGTGTTTGTGAGGTGTGTGTGTCTACATATGTGTGTGCATTCACAGATGCATGCACATGTCATTTAGCGCAATGATGGCTGTTACAACAAACCTCAGAATACATGAAGGTATAACCATGATTGAAGATGGGTTCTCATTTAAACAGGTCTTACATGCTTGTTACAGGGCATTGGGTGGTTCTTTTCTGAGCAGTGGGTACAGAGGTTCAGGCCCATCTGCCTGTGGCTTTTGCAGGTTCACCACATGGCCTCCAAGATGGGCAGGATGATCAAGATGGAGAAAAGGAGCAAACAAGTGTGGGAAGCTGAGATGGACCCTATCACTGCTGCTCTCACCATGTGCAAGGTCTGTTGTATGGTCCCCTGGGGAGAGTCTGTAAGTAGGGTCTTGGGGGGCACTGCCTTCCAGCAAGAGGCCTTCTCTTTGGAATAGGAAGCGGCATCTTTGATTGATGGATGGATGGCACCCTGCCCTACTGTTCCTGTCTACTTATCAAGCCCAGAAGCATGGACAGCTCTTGACAGGAATGCCCATGACTCTGCCTCTTGACATTCACACTGTTGGGGCTCCAAAAATGGCACCCTGAATCCTGGCACCTTGGAAACAGAAGCAGGCTCAGAAGTCTTTCTTTTCCCTCTGTCCTCCTGCCCCCACCCAACCCCTCAGGAAAGTCCTTAAAACTAGAATTCCTTTTCCTCAAGGAAGTTCATGGGAACTGGAGCCCCTTCCCCCAAACAAGCCACAAAGCCCCACCTCTGTGTTTTGGAGCTGACCATGAAGAAATGCTCTGACTTCCCTTTGCTGGTAGTAGATCATAAGACTCCCATTTGAGAAGAGGTCCTCCCTGTCCCCAGGAGGAGAGAATGCTGCACAGAGAGGCCAAGAAGAGCCCCAGGGCCATGCTGCACAATCACACTTTGACTGCCATGCTCCATGGGACCCTCTGTTCTCACGCTGATCTCATGGGGAGAGCAACCCCACCAGGGTCTGAAGGAAGATTTGTCCAAGGACAGCAAAGACCCTGGACCTCAGACAACACTCTGTGGGATATGGAGTGTTTCCAGCAACCACTGAATAGGCCACTGGATCAGGAATACTGGAACCTGGCTCTTGTCTTCATTGCAGTCCTGTGAGAAGCCCGGGGCTGGGACTGTCACTGTAGCCTCCTGAGAGACCATGGAGCAGAGGGCTCAGCCATGCCTGGATTCCTGAGCCATGAAACCCAAGATAAAGTGTGTGTTGTTCTACATAACAAAGTTTTTGGGAGCTCTGCTACACAGAAATAGATGGTAACACACATACTCAGAGCAGCCCAACATCCTGGGAAGGCAGGACCTGCAAATCTCCATCACAGTCAGCACAAAGTACTGGCTGGGTGATGTGTAACTTGAATAGTGTTAATTTCTACTTAAGACAGGGTGTCTCTTTGGTCTGCCTTGGGTTCTATGACCTCCTTGAACAAGCAACAGGACATTCTTCAAGTCCTCCAGACTTGCTTTATGGAATGCCCTCCCATTTACCTGTTGGGGGAAAGGTTATGAGGAGAACTAAGCACTCAGCACTGGGTACCACACAAAAGAGCCCACAGGAGTTTATGATCACCTGTCCCTAGGCCAGAGGGGTGTACAGGATACTGACAGGCTACACAGGCTGTTTCTGCCACGGGTGACTCATTATGGGGATGACTCACAGGAGAGAATGCAGACCCTCCAGCAGGGGCCATGGGAGGCAGCCTCATAGTGCAAAGAGGTCCAGGTGACCTTGTTCCCACTGTATGTTGCAACTGGTTTGCTGGAATCCTTCTGCAGAGACTGCCAGAGAATGACAGAAGTTATCTGGCCAAGAGACTCACTCTGCAGGGTCAGGATGGAAGAAGGGCTCTGAGTTAAGTAATTTGAGTCCTTTTAAATTTCCCCAGATGTCAAGGTCACATATAAATATCAGGTCTTAATTTTAGGACCTATATACTGTTCAATGAATAAAAAGTAATTTTCGTGAGGGAAATAGGCCAACATTAGAGAACAAAACTGGAAAGGTGCATAGAAAAGAAGTCACATGGGAATGCCCACCTCATTTGGTGGCTTTTGTGTTGTTCCCTTCCAACTCTTCCTGGTGAGCATTATTTGCATAACAAGGCTCCAATCAACCATTATTCTTGCACAAAACAAAGGAATTTTAACCCTGATTTTTTTTAACCCTGTTTTTCCGGAGTGATTGTTCACATTTGCATTCTTTGTGTACATATAAACATTCCTTCATCTCAACTTAGTTCAAATCATGAAAAAACTCATGTGTAATTAATACCTATTCTTCACAGGATGAAATGGAAGGCAGCATGATTAGGTCAGTTGTTACCAAGACCTGAAGGTCTTTTCCACTTAATAAGCACAGATTGGATAGAACCCAGTAAAAGCCTGGAAACCCGGATTGAGCCTTCATTTTACATTCTTCCAGCATGTTCTGCTTGGGTGTTCTCTGCTGCAAAGAAGGAGATGGAGACTGAGGGAAAAGCATGGAACCACTGCCTCCCCATCTGTGTTTCCTTGAAACTCTATGAGGAAAAAATAGTCAGCTGTTCCTCAGTGCCTATGGAGGATAGGGTCCAGGCAGGACCCTAGGGATAGTCAGCTGACCTTCAGGGTCTATGGAGGACAGGGTCCAGGGAGGACCACTGGGGATGTGCACATCCATGGATGTTCAAGCCCTTTATATGACTGCATTTGCATAACCTATTCACATCTTCCTGTACCTAAATGATAGCTAGCTTGCTTCTCACCCCTAAGACAGTGAGAATGCTGAGTAAGTAGCTGTTGCACTGTATTGTTTGGGTGAGAATGCAAGGATAAAATGTCTGAGTACATTTTTTTTCCAGAATACTTTTTATCTGTGGTGGATTGAATAAATAGCTGTACACAGAATCTACAGGTATGCCAAGTGTATATGATTTTGTTTCATAGTTTTGTAATAAATAATAAGTACCAGAGTGCTATGGTTTAGATGTGAGGTGTCCCCCCAAGGTTATGCATGAAACAATACAGGAAAGATTAGCAGTGACAGGATTGGGTTATGAGTGTATGAAACTAATCACTGCATTAATCCCCTGATAGGGGTTAACTGGGTGGTAACTGGGGGCAGGTAGGATGTGGCTGGAGGAGGCAGGTCCCTGGGGATGTGCCTTTGGGGTTTATATTTTGTCCTTGGTAAGCGAAGCTCTCTCTGCATCCTGGTACCGTGTCCCCAGCTGCTTTCCTGTGCCACACTCTTCTGCCATGATTTTGGCCTGACCTCAGGCCAAGAGCAATGAAGTCTAAGGACTGAGATCTCAGAATCCTGAGCCTCTAAACACACTTTTCTCCTCTAATTGTTCTTGTCGGGTCCTTGGGTCACAGCAGTGAAGAAGCTGACTAGAACACAGTCTGTTCGCTTTTTCCTTCCTGTACCAGGATGACATTCCCGTGTGTTGCAATCTTGCCCAGAACAAACAAAACACAGCAAATGGATTTCTGCTCACTCACTTTAAAAAAGTGCTCAAAACCCTCCCAAGGTGAGTCCATAATGTTACTCTAAGATGTGTTATTCTCTGTTTTCTCCTCTGTCTCTCCTGTACCCATTTAATGCCAGGGGTGGTTGATATAAAGAGCTGGCCTGGGTTCTGGTCAAGATCATCTTCTCAGGCTCTCTTGTGGGGGCTCATCCTCCTCCACATGTTCTCACATGAGAGCACAGGGCATGGTTGCTGTGGTAAGCCTACCTCTTGGACACACACCTAGTGATTCTCCTGTCCTTTGCATTAGTTCCCAAGCCTCCCTGGCATTGGTACTTTTCTTTTTATGATGTGAAGTTTGTTACCTACACCTGGGCCATTATGAAGGCCTCCTTAACACCTTCTTGCTTCATGTAAAAAATGACAATTATTCAGCTAATTTAATTGCATAGATTGGTGGGGTTCATTTGACATCTCCATCTGTGCATGTATTCTGCTTGGATGGCATCTGCCCTCTGTGCTGCTGGCTCTTGCCCCACCACCTCCTCCCCTCAGCCCTCATCTCCTTCATTAATCAACTGTCATTGGCTCCACTCACCCTGTTTTGATGGCTCAGCTGAAGGCAGGAGGCATTTGAACATATCTATTTTGCCCTTGGCATCTAAGGGTAGTCGGACCTAGACAGAGTCCCATTTTCACATCTTATTACTTGTGCACCTGCTTCCTGAGAGGGTCCTTAGCTTTCATTCAAAATCCCCAAATTTTATGTCAGCTAAAGAGAGGAAGGGTTATGACATGGACCATGTTCCTGCACCTGAATTTTAGACAGTGCATTCATCATAGTGTGCAGCCCATATTTGTTTCTATGGACTCAAAAGGAAAATCTGCCTGCATTTTGTGTGATCACAATAGTGAATTAAGACCTAGATTACAATATGTGGATGAAGGGGGATTTTGCTATTTTGGTCAACTCCATCTTCTGAGTTGACCCCTTGGTACCACCACCAAGTGACAAACAGATTTTGAAATCTTATGAAAGACAAGCACAGTGGGGTTCTGGATGAGTCTCAGGCTGACCTTGCAGGGGTGACTTTGTGACTCTCCCTGGAACTTTCAAGTGTTCAGAAACTTACTTTTATCTGAGCCACTTCTACATTTGTTGATGCTTTGAGGTCTATAGAAAGAAATAAGATGTAAGCCTTACTCACCAAAAGCTTTATTTCAAGTGATATTTAAAAGTGTCAGGTCTCCAGATTCCCAGCAAACAGTGAATTTCTTACCAATGAGGGCATCGTGAGTTTCTGACTTCTTGCTGAGGACCTTCCCAAGTTGCCATCATGGCCCAGTACTCCCAGTCTCCTCACTAAGCTGGGTTTATTTTGAATATATTTTGCATGGTACAGTGAATGGAGCTCTGTCCAAGAGACCTGGATTCTTCTAAAAAGTTAGGTAATGGAACGGGGTGACCTTTAAACCTCCTACAAGCCTGCCACTCTGGATTTACTAATTATTTTGAATTATCTCAATGATAAGCCAACTATTCTGAATGTACAATGATTAATAACAGAGTAATTTTTCCTAAGC
Source organism: Marmota marmota marmota (assembly GCF_001458135.2). Lineage (NCBI taxonomy): Eukaryota > Metazoa > Chordata > Mammalia > Rodentia > Sciuridae > Marmota > Marmota marmota. Next base: position 85,985 of record NW_026006421.1, read on the forward strand.
AATTAAAATCTAGTAATCATAATATCAATGTTCAGCCCTACAATAACAAATGAAATGTACCTACCCCCAACTACAAGAAGAGTTAGACAATTATAAAGACACTAGGAGAGAGAGAAAGCAGGTGTGGAGGACCATAGAGAAGAGGGTGAATAGTTATGGTTGTGGGGAATTCTGAAAGAAATTTACAATATTAATTTTGCTTTGAGTCCTAACAGGTCAACATGATATCATTTGGTAGAGCATGGAACCATGGAAAGATATGGAAAGACATTCTATGCTGAGGAAACAGCCTGAGCAAGGCACAGAGGTGTGAACCTGCATGGTCTAGTCCAAAACACAACCCAGAGGGACACTGGGCTCGGAAATATTATCCCACCACTTGATTCCCACCACCAGCAGAGGAAAAGTGTTTGAACCTGAGGAGCCAGGAAATGATAAATTAAGCCCTATTAAGGAACATGCTAAAAGGTAGTGGCATTTAATATGTACATTGGGGAGTGCCTTTACATGATTTTATCTGAAAAAAAAAGGAAAGGGTTGAGGAGAGGGAGAGAAATACTTTGCTGTCCTTTCTAGGTGCATATCAATTCATTTCTGGGCTTGTCAGTGTGACATGGTCTGCCCTCCTGAAAGCCAAACATCTTACTTTCAAACCTTCCAAGGGCCTTGGATCCCCTGCAGATGCCAGTGTTCCCCAGCTGACCTTTTAGCAGGGCCTATTCCCCTCCAAGCCTGGTGGAGGGGACACAGTTCCCACTGAGCTCAGGACCTCTCTGTAGTAGGCTTGCACATGAGCGTTCTTTCTTGGAAGGATTAGTGATATTCTTCAATTTGATATTTGGCTTCTAAAAAGCCTACCAGGTGTGTACTTCCACAAGCCTTTTATTTTAATTTTTATCTATCATCTTTCTTTACACACCAGATTGCTGGGCCTTCCTAGAATTGGAGGGAGATTTTAACATGTATATCATCAAAAAGAAATTTTGTTTTGGTTAAATTCCTATTTCCATATGGTCTCCATTTACCTTTCTCTCCAGATTTATGTTATTTCACACTAATTAGTATCTTCACCTGCATTCAAGAAGCAGCACTCAACTCAAACAAGTGAAGGAAAAAAAATTCTAAGTTTCAAGATTTCTAGTTAATGGGTCTGGACCACATACTTTGTTAATGTTCTCATTCATGTATCTTTTTTTTAAAGCATGAAACTATTCCTAGTTTTTTTAGTATATATGAATATAACTCTGTGGGTATTTTCTGGCCACTCTGCAATGTGTTTTGCTTGGTTGCCAGTTTATGTCCTAGTAGAAGTATGAAGAATGCTATTCAATATAGTTAAATTATATGTTTATAAATTAGTTTCACCTCCTAGGTTAGGGATTAGAAACCAAAGGAGGCCTAAGTGTTGAAAGAAGCCTTAAAATTACAGCAGGGATAGAAAATAAGAAAAGGCTAGGGATTGAGAGAATAAGTGTGTTGCAAAGCAAGGAAAATAACATCAATGTGAATAATTTTAGGTAGGGGAAATTTCTGTTCTAACACTCTCAATTGCAGAAGGGTCATCAAACCAAATTCTACTCATTTCAAGTTTATATGTTATCACCTCTTGCAAAGAGAAGCCTCTTCTTTTATATGCTCCTATACCTCGATGTGTTTTGTTCTGTAATTGCGAGAAGTCAGTCTTCCTTTTGAACAGGAATCTCTTTGAAGGCAGAGTCCATAGCTTCTCCTGTTGCCTCTCTGGATCTACTCACCTCTCCTGTTCCTGCATTGAAGCCTAGTCTACCTCTCTCTGAATATTTGACATGACTCCATGTTCCACAGGGCATCCTGGTTCACTGTTAAGAGCACAGGTATTGCCATGTGGTCTTACATTACATCCAACTCATCTACCTCTTGATAATGTCCAAAAAAGTGGCCCCAATTCTCTTTTCTGGAATAGTAGGCTTGTCAATTCTTGTGAACACATAAAAGAATAGAAACTTCCTGTCCCTGATAATTTCCTTCTTCAAGATATCCATTTTCAATTTTCTTCAACTTTTTCCTGTTCTCTCCTCTTTCATTTTCCTTTCTCCCCTTTATTCATCCATTAACTAACCATTCAACAAACATGTTTTTAGAGCCGGCAAACACCAGACACCAGTGCACATAGTTTTTAGTATCCTCCCAATGTTTGGGTTTTGATCCTTGGGCTCACCATACTTTGTTAACATTTAAAAAATGAATTAGAAATAAAAATGATGCATTAGACACAATCAACACAGAGCACAGTGGAGGACCATTTTCCTACTTCAAGCAATATTGAATCCCACCCAGGATGGCCATTTGGTTGCATATATGTGATTTTGATACTGCAGAAGTAGGCAGACTACCCTCGCCTCCGCAAAGAATTTGCTTAAAGGCAAAGCACATTTTTAATTTAAAGTTTTTCTTTCAATTAAATATAGAATTTAATAAATATACATGTTAAATTTTATTTTTTTTGGTTTCTTCTATTCAACACATCAAAATAATTTTTATTCTGTAACAACCATCTATTATCTACAACATTGATAAACTAGACTTCTGTATCTTCACCCATGTTATTTATACAAATATAGAACTGGAATCTTGAACTTCCTTTGAGTTGGTTTTCAGATTGATCTCAAGCTATAAATCAATACTGTCTGAGTACAGTCCTTAACTTACAACCAGCAATTAATCTACCCAAGAGCACCATCATCCACAGCACATTTCACAACTTTATCTGTGAGACTATCTTAGAAGTCTATCAGAATCATGTATCTTATAGCCTCTTCAAAGTTGAAACTCTTTAAAACAATGATTTTGGCATTGTGTTGAACATGACTTTACTGCATACTCTTTGCAATACTATCAGTGATGTAGTTAATTACTTATGTTTTTCTTCTAAGAATCAATACCACATATCTGGTAATATACTTCCTGAATCTATTCCTTTTCCTTTTGTTGATTCTCATCTTAACTTTTGATTTTTAAAGTTGAGCCTTATTATGTTTAATGAGAATGAAATCACTGTATGAATGGTCATTATGGCCTTTGCCTCTTTAAAAACAAGTTATCATCACATTTCAATAAGGTATATGAATTTGGCATCTAAATTATTTTGAACATGGGATGACGTGTTCTATCTTTAGTAACCCTAATAATGACAACTGTTTTTTTTTTTTTGAGAGAGAGAGAGAAATTTTTTTAATATTTATTTTTTAGTGTTCGGTGGACACAACATCTTTATTTTATTTTATTTTTTATGTGGTGCTGAGTATCGAACCAGCACCCTGTGCATGCGA
>NW_026006421.1:92116-106726 GCF_001458135.2 Marmota marmota marmota
TGGAATCCAAATCGGCTGCTGTTCTCCCTGTGGAAACACATAAACAGACCCCCGACTCCAGAAAATCACTGGGTCAGGACCTTTTCATTGTCCAGTTGGAATATCCTTCCAAAGTACCTTTGGCTTATGTACATTTTTTGGACACATGTGCCTTTCTGCAGCACAAAGTCCTGATGAATCCAAATTTTAAAAGTTTAACGTAAAAAGGGTTATGTTAAGTTTATCTTTGGGGGACTTATATCCCTTCTCAATTCCCTCTTTTTGTTTTAATAAATACATTTTATTAGTTTGATGAGCTCTTTCAACTATGCCTTGTCCCTGTGGGTTATATGTAATTCCTGTTATGTGAATAATGCCAAATGATGAGCAAAATTGCTTGAAAGAAGTAAAAGTATAGCCAGGGCCATTATCTGTTTTTAACTGTTTTGGAATGACCACAGTGGCAAATTTTGTAAACAATGAGATATAATATCTTTAGTTTTTTCTCCAGTATGAAGGGAGCCCATTAAATATCTGGAAGAAGTATTAACTGTAACATGAAAATATTTTAATATTCCAAATTCTGGCAAATGTGTGACATCCATCTGCCAGATATGTTTAGGTATTAATCCTCTAGGATTAATTCCAAGGTTAACTTGTGGTAAAAAGGTCATACAATTTAGACATTGTTTTATTATATGTCTATCCTGTTCTTTAGTTATTCTAAAATGCTTTTGCAAGGTATTAGCATTTACATGGAAGTATTTATGAAAATTTGTAGCTTCTTCTAGTATATAAAAATATGTATGTCATGTGTGGTTTTATCTGCTAAATCATTGCCAAAACTAAGTGTTCCAGGCAATCCTGTATGTGCCCTGATATGTCATATAAAGAATGGATCTTTTCTGTCCCAGTTTGAACTTTGTATAGCAGAAAATAAAGAGAAAACAGTAGAGGAAGGGGAAATCCTACCAGCATCTTCAAGGGAATTTATAGCATTAACTATATACAAACTGTCAGAAAATAAATTAAATACAGAATCTTTAAACATCACATAAGCTTGTATTATTGCATTAAGCTCTACCTTTTGAGCTGATTGTTCGAGTACTAAACATGTAAAAGCTTGATCAGGGGTAATTAACGCTGCTGTACCATTATTTTACCCATCAGTGAATATATTTGGAGCATTCATAATGGGTGTTTTTCTTGTCATTTTTGGAAAACTACAGGATGCGAGGACCAAAAAGACAACAAAGGATTAGATGGTAAATGGTTATCAAATGAACAAATAGATTTGCACATAATTATTGCCCAAGTATTTAACTCATTAGCTAACTCATCAATTTGATCCATAGTATATGGAGTGATAATTTTGTTAGGAGAAATTCCAAACACTCCCTTTGCTGCTTTTATTCCTTTGAGTATTAATTGTCCTACAGCCTCAGGATACCTAGTAAGAATAGTGATAGGTGAATAAGATAAATGTATCCATAATAATGGACCTTCTTGCCAAAATACTCCTGTAGGAATATTTTTGTTGGTAGTACAATAAATAATAAAGGCAAACTTATATCAATTCTATCCAAATGCATATTTTCCACATATGTTTCATGAGTATTAATGTCTTTCTTACTTCAGGCATTAATTTGCGGGGTGAATTTGGATCTAATAGACCTTTTAGGGTATCAAATAAAGGTCCCAACTCTCCTGTTGGTATGCCTAGATAAGGCCTTATCCAATTTATATCTCCTAACCATTTTTTGAAAGTTGTTATGTGATTTAAGTTGATCTAATCATATTTGAATTTTTGATGGACAGACCATGGTTGAGGATAATAGAACTCCTAAATAATTAATCAGAAAATTTAATTGTACTTTATCTGTTGCTATCTCTAGATTACAATTTTTTAATAAGTTTGTAAGTGCGGCATAACTTTCTAGAAATATGTTTTTACCTTTGTGTGCTAATAATACATCGTCCATTTAGTGAAATATTTGTAGTTCAGGATTTTGATTTCTAAGTGGCTGGATTGCTTTGTTCACATAAATTTGACACATAGTTGGGCTGTTAGCCATCCTTGAGGGAGTATTTTCCATTTATATCTCTGATCAGGACATTCATGATTCAGCAAAGGGACAGTAAATGCAAAATGTGAACTATCCTCAGGATGAATTGGAATGGAGAAAAAACAATCTTTAATATCTATTAAAACATACCAGGTTTTTGGCAAAGCAGACAATTGAGGAATCCCCGATCAAGCAGGTCCCATGATAACCATCTCATTATTAATAGCTCTTAAGTCTTTCAATAATCTCCATTTGCCAGATTTCTTTTTGATGACAAAAATGGGAGTATTATGGGGAGATACAGAGGGTTGTATATGTCCCTCCACTAATTGTTGTTTGACCAGGTCATGGGCTGCTTGTATCTTTTCTTTAGTCAGGGGCCACTGAGGAACCCACACTGGCCTTTCTGATTTCCAAATAATTTTTATTGTCTCAGTGACCCCTCCTGAAAACCCAATCCATGTCTATCTGTTTTTTGATCTATTTGTATTGGAGCCACTATAGCTTGTCCTAGTTCTCCTAATCATTTTCTTTTCCCAAAACCTTGTCTTGCCATAATAGTGGGAGCATTTGAATTGCTGTTATTTGTTAATATTAATCCTAATTGATCTATAACAACTCATCCCCATAAATTTATTGGAAGATGATCCAATACATATGGCTGTATAGTTCCTTCACATCCTTCAGGATCCTTCCATTTTAATACCATCACACTTCTATGGGGATAAGTCGCCACTCCTAGGCCTCGAAGCTTTTGAGTGACTTGTTGTAAAGGGCATTCTTTTGGCCATTCTTGATGAGAGATGATGCTAAGATCTGCTCCTGTGTCTAACAGTCCATTGAAATCATGTCCTTGAATGGTTAACTTTATCATAGAGTGAGAATCTAAATTTAAAGAAAGCATAGCCCAATCTATACCTGTGGAGCCTAATCCCCTGGAACCTCTTTCTACAGTACGACTGGAATATTTATCTTGTAGGCTGGGTATAATTAATAACTGTGCGATTCTTTCTCCTGGTGAAATTACTGATAAGCCCCTTGGAGAACTGGCTATAATTTTTATTTCACCTTCGTAATCAGGATCAATTACCCCAGGACTTTCCATAAGTCCTTTTAGAGTAGAAGAACTGCATCCTAATAATTATCCTACTGTTACTTGGGGAAAAGATTCTTTTACCCCTGTGGGAATGATATGAACTCCCATCTCTGGAGTTAGTACTGCTCTGGCAGAGGCGCAGATGTCCAACCCTTTGCTCCCTCTGGTTTGTCTAATGAGGGATCTGATGGATAATGAGTCCTGGGCACTGCCCTGATGGTGTTTCTGGGTTCCTCCAATGCCCTGTATATTTGTTGTCGTGGGTCCTGGAGCATTGGACCCCCTTGCCGGTTTTTGGCGATGGAGTCCAATGTTTTCCTCCACGATATCATGGGTAAACACCTGATCCTTGTCCATTTTTTGACAATGGAGTATCCTCTACAGTAGTCTGAAAATGGCATTCATAAACCCAATGTCTCCCTCTATGACATCGTGAGCAAATACCTGGTATTCTAACTCTTTGCTCATACTCACATTTGGTAAACCCTCTTCCTATGGGGCAACTCCTTCTAAAATGTCCTGTTTGTCCACAATTGTAGCATGCTTTTGGTCTTACACCTAATGCCTGTTGTACTGCAGCTGCAAAGACTTGCTCCTGTTCATTAATGTCTCTACATAGTTTAATATATGTGTTTAAATTTCTATATTTCCATGGCCTAATGGCCTCCTTACACCATTTATTGGCTTGTTCATAGGCCAGCTGTTTCACTAATGGCATCACTTGTTCTGCATCCCCAAAGACTCTGGTAACTGTTTGTATAAGCCTATCTACAAATTCTGCATAAGGTTCATTAGTTCCTTGTATTACCTTAGATAATTGACCTTGTAAATCTCCATGTTCTTGTAAAGTTTTCTATGCCTTAACCATAACTGAAGCAATTTGTGAATATATGGCAGGATCATATTGAATTTGTTGCTGCTGACCCTCATAAGGTCCCTCTCCTAGCAACATCTCTAGATTTCTCTGAGGATAACTAGCTGCTACATTTCACTTAGCAGTCTCCATACAAAATTCATGATTGGCAACCTTCCACAGCAAAAATTGTCCTCCATTTAGCACAGCTCTGCACATGCTAGCCCAATCTGCTGGCATCATATTCAAATTGGTAAGGGACTCAACCATACTTACAGTGAAAGGGGCTTGAGGACTATAGATTGTTACAGCCTCTTTCAGCTGCTTCACAGTTTTGAAATCTAAAGCATGGTGAATTCGCTGCCATCCTGCCTCCTCAAAGACAGGGCATGCCAATCTTTGAGGTCCTGTCTCAGGATCCCATCTATCAATTATGGGGGTTGGGGGCCACCTAGCATATGTTGTCTCCATAGATGGAGCTGTTGTTTGAATACTTACACCCTCTGGTGATAGAAAGGGGTTAGTAGCAACCTCCCGTTGTAACTTTTCCCCTGATAGCCCTTCCTTCTCTAAACTTTCTTCTCCTCTGTGACTAACTCGAGAGAATTCTTCTTTTACTTGATCTAAAATGTCCTATCCCTGACTAAGAAAACAAGATTGTATCAACGTCCATAATGGCAATGTGCCAACTGGTAGAGTTCCTGGGCTTTCCTTTTCTATCTTTTTAAAATCTTTACCATGATGGTTCCATTGTGATATATCCAAAAACCCCTCTTTAATGAACCACGGGCTACATTTTTGTATCATCTTAATGTATGCCCTAACTGTTCTTGATTTGACTGAGATGCCTCCTTCCTTTAGCAATTTACTTAATGCCCTTTCAGTTTGATTCTTACTAATTTTTAATCCCATATTTCCATGACTAAGATACTGCTCACTAAGATAATGCAAAACAAAACTGAGACAAAATGAAACAAAAATGGAACAAAAATTCATTATATCAATTTTTCTATCTTGATATATGCATCCATGGTCTATCTCTGTCTCTTCCTCAGGGGCAAACAACTATTTTTCCCATCCTATTTATTTCTAGGGACAGGCAACTTGAAACAAAACAAAAGAAGATTACACTGTTTTTTGATAATGGTCACCCATCCTTTCACCCTGCCCTCAGGGGCGAGCAGTTTACCTTGTCACTTACCCTCAGGCGTTCCACGTATGTGCCACCATTTGCCGTAGTCCTTCTGGGCAAAGTAACCATTACCAGCCAGCTCTGGAAGGAGTTTGCTGAATGGATCCATATGTAGACAATTAGAGAAAAGTATTTTTAATTTGAATTCAACCAGTTTTTAGGTGATGGTGATGATGATGGTTTTACATAATTCAACTGTCCTCCACCCAAAATGCCAGTTTGCTAATGTTTATGCACCTATATTCAATATGAATGTGGGTATTGTTTTGAATCTTCCTGTGATACTTTTATCAGAATAATTTTACTTCTTGAAATATTCAAATATTTAGTGGCTTAAAGCAACACACATTTCTGGGGGTCAGGAGCCCATGTATGGGTTGGCTGCTCATCCTCAAGACTGCAAAGTATCATTAAGGGCTCTGTTTTCATCCGGAGGCTCAACTGGTGTTGATGGATTCACTTCTGAGCTAACTAAAGTTAATCACAGGATTAATTTCCTTGCAGTTGTCAAACCAAAGTTCCAGCTTTTTGGTGGCTATTGGCCAGAGGTCACTATTAGAGCTTGGAGGCCACCTTCAGTTCACTGCTGCCTTGAAAGTATCTTCTCCACAGATACTTTACAATGGCATCTTGCTTTTTCAAATCCAACCAGGTAGGGAGAGAGCAAGTTTTCTAGCAAGACTGAGTTTTATAAACATGACATGAATTTGAAAGTGACAGGCTAACAGTTTTACCATATCATTTGTGTTAGAAGCAAGTTAAAGTTCATGCCCACATTCAAGGTGAAGAAGCTGTGAGTGCCAGGGATCAGGGAGTGGGGTGACAGATCTTGATGTCTATCTGCCAATTCCAAAAAAAGGAAAATCTACTCCTGACTTGGGTATCAGTTTGAAAGATTTCCAGGTAATCTAAATTAAATAATCATTGTTTGAATGGCATTTAATTGCCATATAAACATGTGCCTCCTTAAAAAAATTCAATATATGCATATTTTAAAGCAGAAACCAGTTTTCCTATAATTGAGTTGAAAATAAACTTTTCTTTTCCAAGATCATATTGGAAAATTGTCTTTTTGGAAATGATAATTAATTTTTATTGGTATTATATCTAATATTTTTCTCCAATTTTTACACACTTTTTTCTAATTTTAGAACTGATTACATATTTTATAAAGCCATATGGAATTAGATTAATGTTTAGTTAGCAGATAAAATTTAGAAGATAGGTTATGCATCTTGATTGGCATAAACCTACTTGAATTACATTAAAATTTTCTAGCACTTAGAAGAGATGTTATGTTTGATTCTACACAATTTTAATAAATGTTATAATATTTATATAGCAAGATCTATATTTTCAAACATATTAGGTTACTTTCAATGTCTAGAAATGTTCATCTAATGTAAACAAACTACTTTGAAATAGTTTACTTCTATCTTCCAAGTTCATTAGGAAAATTGATTCAGTGAATATTTGTTAAGAAAGCATCAACTAACTTCCGGAAGCTTAAGACACAAAGCACTATATATTCACATTCTTATTTGATAATCAATGTTCAGGGCTAGGCTGGGAAAGTATTAGTATGAAATAATGAATGAATGAAGACCTTAATAATTAGAGTCTAGTTGGTATATTTTAGGTTACAAGTTTCAGAACTCTAGAATTAGGACTGGAACTCAGGTCTTTGTCTCACATTTTAATATCTTTTCACAATTTCTTATATCTCTTAGGTAATGAATAACCTCATTTGTCAGAGAAGGTGATTAATCATCTGCCATAGGGAGATTGCATTCTTTAAAGTTGTTTTTCCTGAAGTAGTTAAAGTTTGTGTTGATCCATGCAAAATTTCTGGTCTGGTTCCCACTGAGACCAGCTAAGCCATGAGTCAGCTGGTGATAGTTATAGTTCAGGTTTGAAACATGAAATAGAATGAGTTGATTTGACACATATCAGAAACAAGCCTGGGATTTAGGCCTTAGTAGGACTAAGCTCTACCTAAACATGCCAGCCAATCATGGATGCCAATGTAGAATTTAATTTACACACTGATTGTTCTTCTCCTTTGACCTTCATCCTATTCTATGTGAGACCATGAAATGAAAAACATGTTTAAGAAGCAATGTGTGCAGTCTAATGGCTTTGCAAAAAGAAACTATACTTACAGTCTTTATGCTAAGTTTTTTGAAAATACTTACTAAATATTAGTAATATCTATAGCCAACATCTTTTAAAAAGTATTACAAACAAAATATCCATATTAAAAATAATAATGAAATAATAATGTGATTAAGTGATTCTTTAGCAGGTTTTAAAACTGAATTATACTTACATGGAATTTGCTTGCAAGATTCTAGTTATTAAATGCATTGATTTCACAATGGGAAAACACTTATTTCCTTAGAGTGTACCTTTTGATAAATGCATTTAGTAATCATATTTTGACCAGAATAACTAGATCTTACTGTCCACTATATGCCTGGGTCTTTGTTTTGTTTTGTTTTGCATGGGCATGAATTTGGTTGCATTAACTAAAAATTTCTCATATTGAGAAAACTTCAGGTAGAGTCCCTCACTCTTGTAATCCTGTCGGGTATATATGCAAACTCTTGTTTTCTTCTTGTGGATATTTCCAATTAGTATTTCTGGTTGGAATGTGAGCTTGTTGTATTAATTATTTTCCATTTACCTTCAGTCTTTGTGCATCAGAGAGGCTTCAGAACAGGTTTCTAGGTCTGCTATTCTGCTTTGCTCATCGAAATACAAAAGCTCAGAAAAAAAATCTCCTAATGGATTATACTTTTTGGTTGACTACCCATATATCAAGGATAGTGTGGGATGATGATCAGAGGAAAAGAATAGAACAAATCTGATTACAAAGAGTTTTGGGGACTAGGAGATTAAAGACAATAAAATATATGGGGAAAGTTATTTACATAGAAATATTTCAGAGAAGTAAATATTGTGTTTCATACTTAGATTAAGGTGATTTTTAAGGGATTATATACAAGAGAATTCCACTTTATTTCTGTGGAGTAATATTCCATATAATTCATAACAATAAAAAGAAATGTGTTGTAAAGTAATGAACATTACCTTCATAGAAATATTTGCTCATATTTCCTATGAAGAGTAATTCATATTAAATCAGGGCAGAAATCAGTGTAACAAAATGAAAAGTCATAGTGAGCTAAAATGTATGAATAGATGTTTAATGCACATTATCATTTAGGTTACAATGAGGATAATGACAATTACTTACTCTGTAATCCAAGTATGATTTTTTAAAAAATGGTCTTCTTTCTCAAAACAAACAACCCCAATAATAAGGCAAATTGTTTTTCCTGTCCAAGGTCTATTGAAGGCAGTTGTTATAAAGCTTATTATTTTCAGTGTTCTGTAAGATGCAACCTCAATAAGTTGCTGAGTCCTCCTAAGGAACTAGCTAATATCGGTTATTGATAATATATTTTAAAATATCCTTATGTGTGATTAGCTCATTGCTTCCCTTGGTTTTCAGGACCATTTATTTTTAATTTTCCTGTGTTCTCGCTGTTCCTTGATGTCTTTTTTTCTGGTTCCTTTTAATTTGCCCAACTTGGTCCTCAGACTTTTCCCTTCTGTCTGAGATCTTGTTCTTGCTGGTCATCCATTGAATAACAATTCACACAAATATGTTTCTCCAGCTTCAACCATGGGGAGAGTCATCATGTCCATTCTAACTTGGAATTTCTACAGGGACATGTATATTTTACACACAAGAAAAACAAACATTTGTACACTATATTTTTGCATCACAATGGTAGATCTAATAGATGTCTCAAAATTAACCTTCTCCAAAAGAAACTCTGGATTTACAATTTCCAAAAATACACCACTCCAGAGCTCCCACCTCACTTAAAATACTATGATAACTATTATGTTTTTTTATTATTTTGTAGTTATAGATGGATGCAATACCTTCAATTTATTTGTTTATTTTTATGTGGTGCTAAGAATTGAACCCAGTGCCTCACACATGCTAGGCAAACACTCTGCCACTGAGCCCCAGCCCCAGCCCCACTATTATGGTTTTTATATTTATTTTTTGTCCTGGAGATTGAACCCTGGGGCACTTAGCCATTGAGCCACTTGCCCAGCACTTTTTCATATTTTATTTGGAGACAGGGTCTCAGTAAATTGTTTAGGGCCTAAGGGAATGAAGGAAAGAGAGGGGGGATAGGAACAAGAAATCTTACATGAATTTCCTAACTACATATAATTTACACACCATAATGAATCTTCACATCATGTAAAACCACAAGTCTGGGATCCTAATTAGAATAAGATCACTCTGTGTTTGCATAAATATGTTAAAATATAATCTACTTTCATGTATATCTAAAAAGAACAAACAAAAAAATTTTAAAAAGTACTATTTTCCCATTGCATAGGCTAAATTTTTTTAAAAAAACATTATTTTTATAGTTGTGTATGGATAGCATGCCTTTATTTTATTTGTTTATTTTTATGCGGTTTTCTATATTGAACCCAGTGACTCACACATGCTAGATAAGTGCTCTGTCACTGAGCTTTGATTTCTTTTTTCTCTTCTTTTCCCACACTATATAACCTATCAGCAAATTCTAATAAAATTTTAACTATTCCTTTGACTATTTTCACTGTCTTTCCACCTGCTTATTCCAGCCTAGCCAATGACAGTCATCTTTGAAACAAATTATTAAAATAATTCCTGACTGCTATGTTCAACTCCACACTTGTGACTCTGCCTTCAACTTGGTAACCAGAGTGGGATCCTGCTGGGCTATAACTCAGTCCATGTTATTCCTCTTCTTAAAACCCACCAAAATGTCAGCTTCAGGGGTGAGCACCTTTAATCTCAGCAACTCAGGAGCCTGAGGAAGGCAAGTTCAAGGCCAGCCTCAGCAATATAGTGAGTCCCTTTCTCAAATGAAAAATAAGAATCACTGGGGATATAGCTCAGTGTGCTAAATCTCCCCAGCACAAGTGTGTGCACTTGCATGCATGTGCACATACACACACACACACACACACACACACTCCCTCTGATCTCACTTGCTCAACTCATACCACCACACAGGGCTTCTTTGCAGTCCAGACTTACCTCAGGTAAGTTTCCCTGACAATCTTCTTTATCTGAATATGCTTTCCCTAGCTTCCCTCAGGTCTCCGTTTGAATATCAGCTCATCAGAGAGGAATTTCCTAAGTAAATCTTATAAAATTGCACACTCCCCTCTCCCACACTCCATATCCTTTCTCCTTTAGTTTTCTCCATAGAATTTATCATCATCTGACTGAATGTACTTTTATTAATAATTATCTATTTCAAGGATGACAGAAATATTATTACCTATATTATATAGGTATCATTGTTTGGTTTTTACTATTGGAAATAGTATCTTAAAAACATGCTAAAAATCCTGACATTATTCTGATCATCTTATAATGCTGTTATTATTCCTGATTCCAGCATTGGCATTTCATGTTTCTTCCACTAAACTTTATGTTTCTTATAAAATGTTAAATATTTAAAGCATACTTAAGCTCTTTTTGTAGCTGCTTTGTATAAGTGAGTTCATATGTCAATTAATACCCAGAATTTCTATAAAAAATATACATGTTATACCCAATGCAAACAAATGCATTATATTTACCATACTCTGTCAGCATCTTTCATGACATAGAAATTACTTACCTGATTTGTTTTCACAAAAGCTCTAATATTTATAATTAAAGTTCTAGATCACAATGATAGAAAATAAGCTTAGATTTATGTGTTGAAAATTTGCACTTCTTCCATTTTCCTCTTTCCAATGAAAGTCTTATTAAGGCATAATGCAAATATGTTTATCTGGATCTCTCACATTCATGGGAAGGTAATGATTTCAGTTTTTCTACCCACAGAACATTATAACAGCTTCTGAATTGCAGGCCATGGGTATTTTCTACTGAAGTACTTTAAAGACACAACGTGTCCTAAAGAGGCAACCTGGATTCACATAACCATTGTGACCTTAGAAATTTTGGAATTCTTTTTTTTAAGCATAAAATAGTCTTTGAGGGCTGGGAATATAGCTCAGTCTGTAGAGTGCTTGCCTTTTATGCACAAGGCTCTGGGTTCAATCCCCACCACCAAAAAAAAAGGAAAAAAGAAAAGAAAGAAAAAAAGAAAGAAGAAAGAAAAAAAAGAAAGAAAGAGAAACAAACAAACAAAATAATCCTTGAAAATTGTCTCATCCAACTCTTTCCATGTAACAATGAGAAAAATGGAAATATCCTTTATTCCATATAAGTTTGTTGGCTTAATTTTCTTGTACATTCAATAGCTTGTTGCCTTGTCAGTCTTCAAGGGTGTCACACTTACCTAGTTGTTTCCTTGATAATAGTTTTCACCTGATTACAGTCCAGGTTCTTTCATGTCACTCATATCTCATTGTCAAGGTGACTTGCTAAGACAGGTCTACTTGCCACCCAACCTAAAGCACCTTGTTTTCATTCTCCACATAGCACCCTTCCCTATATTATTACTGGAATGATTGTATTATACTTATTTTGTATTGTTTTCCCCTCACTACTTTAGAAGTCTTGATTGTTTTGTTCACTGATGTATCCTAATGACTAGGATATTTTCTTGCAGTTAATTGATGCTCAATGATTATTTATACAATAAATGAATGATAATATCCCTATTTCCCATATTTTCTTTAATGATTGAAAGTCATCAGGGGCCTGAGAATATAGAACCCAATAAATATAGACTCTCTTCCAACTCATGTGAGCACGGATCATGAACAATATATGCAGTTAACTGACCTGATCTTCATAGTTAACCAGGATAATAGGCCGAGGTCCTTTCTTAGACTACTACAAACATAAGAGTCATGCTGTGTTCATTAGTTTTTCGGAAATATGTATCTCCCATCATTAAGTGCAGTCTGGCTTTTCTGCATCTGAAAGAAGAAAGAAAAGGCCCAGTTCAGCTTCCTCTTGATGCTTTCCTTTCCAGAAGATATTTAATCAACTATTTTAGATGAGTTACATTAAAATATAGAAAAAAATTGCTGTAATACTTTCTTATCAGAAAATCAGGTTAATTATATTTATTCAACAAATGGGATTTTTGAGCACTTACTAAGTACCAGGCTCTTCTTTTCTTTAATTTTGCTTCTAATACTGGGAGCAGATAACAAATATTAAGCAAATTTGTATACAAGCAACTCACATTCTTTGATATAGGAATTTTTTTGTTATATACTAGAAAAATTAAGCTTAGAAGAGTAATGCAACAAACACAGGCTTTCACTGGTAGTAGCAAATTGGGATCTGAACATAAATTTTTATAACTTCAAGGCTCCTCCCTTTATACTTTAGAAAAAGAATATTGAATGAAAGTTTAAATGATAAAAAAGCTGAGTTTTATAACAACTTCAAAGAATTATAATTTATAAAAATATCAATTACACATTCAAATAGAGAAATTAGCTATATGTTTTGATCATAGGATCTAAGTATATTAAATGATGCCATCATGTATAACTTTAAACATCCACTCAATGCATCATAGTATAAATTAGACCTAATCAAGAGGCAATCCAGATAAAAACGTTTAGCAGTTATTGTCCAATGTGTTCTCATTAAGATACCTCTAACTACTTTAGAGTGTTTAATGCAGTAAACACTAGGTTATGGTAAGCAGAAGCACATCTTTATTGTCAACCAACACTCCTATGCTAATCTTTCACTAGGCTCACTGTCTAGTCCTTGCTAAACAGCAGTGTGGAACCCAGTCCTGCCCCAGGGATTCTTCTGCTTGTTAATTGTGAGTTTGTGGTTTAGCCATGAAATAATCTGGAGACAAGGAGAAAGCTGTTATTGTAGGCATCAAGAGTGAAAGGGGTTCGAATAGGAAATCCAGTGTCTGTGGTGATATGGGAGTCATACAACCCAAATTACCAGTATAACATTGAGGTTTGAGAGGAGCAACTGAGAAATGGCACTTTATGTTTGAGTGCCTGGGTATCACATGAGCACATTGATGCTTAGGACTTCAAGCTTTCAATCCAGTTACATCAGCACATAAGATCTCCATACAGTATTTAGACCATGGTAGCTGATGCATCTCTTGTTGACATTTTGTCTGGTTCAGGATTACATTGGTAGTCACAAATGTAGCTATACCTTTTTGGGATGTAAAAATCAGAGATGGATAAGCTCACAAAATAAGGGAATTTGGCTTTGTCATATGAGAATATGTACAATTCAAAAACAATCTAGTGTATCAGACAAAAGAATTGGTTAAAACAACAGAAACTTAGACAATGTTTTATTCATCTAGTCATTTAGGAAACATTTATTCATTGTCTATAGGTATACTAGAAGCATAGTTGGATACACAATGTTCTTACAGGAACTTCACAATCAAGATGCAGCAATGAGGTAATGGACACTCACATTAAACATTAAGTGAAAATTCAAGAGGCAGCACAGCCAATCTATGATAAATTGCCATATGAATAATATGACTGATAAAGAAAATGAGTTTATAAAGAGGAAAGATCAAGAAAGGTACCATACAAAAGCAAAGTGTTGTTTCTTGGGAGTTGAGTGGTTGTTGATGAACAAGTAGAGGGTGTTCCAAGTTGGGCTGGGCCTAGGGGAGTGCCAGGAATATTCAAAAGGGGGTTGAATGCATGAAAGATTCAGAAACAGTATTGAGAAATAGTGGGAAGTCACAAAATGTAGTTTTTGGACGTATTTTTGGGCCCTTGATTATTAACACATTGGAACTTTATTCTGAGAATAATGGGAAATCACTGAAGGTTTTCTAAATGAGAGGTAGGAAAAATACATCATGTCAGAGGGACTAAGCTGATATAAATGTGCACAATTTCTTGAAAATAAGGAGATGAGAAAGGAAGACAGTAGTTATAACAGTGGTTCTGGACTTTAATGTGCTGAAGAATACACCTAGGGAGCTGGTTAAAATTGCAGATTCCTGATTACTCCAGAGATTCTGACTCAGTAAGCCTGAAGAGGGTCCATAATCTCCATCTTAACATGGATCAATGTGATTTTGATTTAAGTGGTCCTCTGACAGCAATTAGAATAAATCAAAATTAGAATAGTAAAAAATAATCCAGGAGTGAAGTGGTGAAGATTTGAACTGTAATTTTGGAAGTAGGAATAAAAAGAAAGTGATGGCTATTAAGAAAGAATTGATAAGATTAAACAATGTTCTGGTACAAGAAATCAAAAGGAAGAAATAGTCTAAGATGATATTATTAATGCATTGAACATACATAATATTTTGTCTATATAACTGGACTTGCCAATTAACTCACTGAAAATATTTCATATAAAAATAATGGCCAGATGTGAACTAAGGATAAAATTTAAAAAAAATAT
>NW_026006421.1:112930-118052 GCF_001458135.2 Marmota marmota marmota
TTAACCTAATTGGTTTACCCCTGAATGTAATCTACCTCCTTTCTCTTGTAACTGCTAATATTCTCTCCTTGTTCTGTATTTTGGATATCTTCATAATAATGTGTATTGGAGTTGGTCTATTATGGTTTTATATGTTTGGGGTCCTGTAGGCTTCTAGGATATGGGAATCCATTCCATCTTTCATATCTGGAAAGTTTTCTAAGATCATTTCATTCAACAGATTCTTCATTCCTTTGCTTTGGACCTCTATACCTTCTTCTATGCCAATGACTCTTAAGTTTTGTTTGTTTGTTTGTTTGTTTGTTTTTATGACAGCCCATATCTCTTGGATGTTTTGCTTGTGGTTTCTTACCTGCCTTTCTGCATTGACTATATTCTTTTTGAGTTGATAAATTTTGTCTTCATTATCTGATGTTCTGACTTCTATTTGATCTAGTCTATTTGTAATATTCTCATTTGAGTTTTTGATTTGGTTTATGGTTTCCTGCATTTCTAGGATTACTGTTTGATTTTTTAAAAAATCTCTATCTCCTGGTAGAGTTCATGTTTTGTTTCTTGAATCTGCTAATGCAATTCATTTTCAAAATATTCTTTCATTGTTTGGACTGGCTGTCTAATGACTTCTTTGAGAATACATTCCATCTGAGTCAGATATGCCTTGAGTTCTTTCTCTGTCCATTTTTCTGATGCCTCTATGTTCTTCTGTAAATCTAAGTTGTCCTGCATTGTTTGTATTTTTTTCCCTTGTTTTTTCAAGGTTTTCACGTTACTTTCCAACTCTGTTTAACTGCTGTGTTTCTGTTTTCTCCTATAAATTTGTTTTGTTTTTGTATATCTCTGTGGTCTCTCCTTTGTGGTGGGAGACTATGCCTAGAGATGTTGGGCTTTATTGTAATTTAAAGATGATTCATTTGATTCATAAAAGTCTTATGGATTCTGTAGGCATATAAAGATCTCTTGTTTGATCTTAGGACTTTATGTTTAGGTTGGGTACTATGATGGTATGAAGGTTAGTATGTCTTGGCTACTTTTGAAGATTGCTCTACTGAAGGGGGATATTAACAGGTGAATTTATCAGAGTATTTGGTAAGAGCTAGGTATTTAGGAGCCCTATAGACAGCCTTGAAACAATCAACTATATGCATTTAGAAAATTACATGTAATGAAAGTCGTTATGCTTGGGATGAAAGTTAGGGGGAAGAGGAAGGAATGAGTCCTTAAAGAGAAAGAGGGAGACAAAGATAGGTAGAATAGAGGAGAATGGAAAGAACAATAAAAATTGAAAAGGGAAAAGAAAGAAAGAAAAAAGCAAAAAAAGAAAAAAAGATAAATGAAATCTTAGAGTTCTATTATCTTCTCTTCCAGTAGGCCGAGCTTCTGCCCTCAATGTGCTGGCAGCAATCCCTGTAAGGCAACTCCTTTTCCCCTTCTGGTCCTCTCTCTAGTCCTGTTAGTCCAGAGCTGTTTCTCTTCTCCGTCCCCTCCCCCCATTCCTCCTGCCAGCCAGCCATGCCCTGCTCACAGGAGACAATCTCCAAGGATCTGGTTACACTTGCAGCCCCACTGCGTGCCCTATTTCCTGAATGACTGAGCACTCTCTTTGTCATTCATCCAGACCTCAGGGTTGTGGAGCGGTGATCTGGGAACCGACAGTTTAATTTGCCTGGACCCCTTTGGTGTCCACGCCCCCGGGAACTGGCGGCTAAGGCCTTGGGTGTCCCCGCTGGTAGTAGGGGGAGTTGGGGATCGGGAGTCCCCTCTGCTTCCCTCACCCCCTACAGTCATGCCCACAGAGCTCTGGGGTGAAATTTTTAAGGTTTCCCAGCTGTATGTATCTGGTGGGGGTGGGAGTCACACACCTGCTAAAGCTTATTCCGCTGGGAAGATATCTCATCTGAAGAAATCTGGTGACGTCAGCTCTCTGCTATGGCAGGCCCCAGACTCATTGCCAGAGTATCTGATGAGAGGGGTGGGTCTGGCCTGTCTCTGTTCTGTCCCAGTCTCGGATTCAGTTCGGGTTCGCTTTTTTATGAAGGCTTGGTTAGCAACCTCTTCATAGGGTCTCTCTGCCAGGGAGTGCGGAACCACCTCCTACTGTGCTGGTCGCCAGGCAGCAGCAGGTGGAGCAGCCCAGACCTCCACACCGCGTGGCCGAAATTCACCCATCTGGGGCAAGCTGTCACCTCCAATAATCCCAAATTCCCCAGCAGGTCTCATTTCAGCAGAATTTTGCTGGGAGTTTCTCAGCAGGTAGAATCTAAATGTTCTAATGTGTCTCTCTGTCCACGTGGTTGATTAGGTATTGAAAACTCTGCCTCCCTGCCCGCCACCATGTTGAGTCTCCAGCCATAAATTAATTCTTAAAAAGCAGAACAATTCCTATCTCATGTAAACTCAATAAACATTTGTTATCATTAGAATCTAAGTACCCCACATTTCATATCTTTTGACCTTGCCCCAGTGCCTCCTTTCCAGGTTTTTGGAAAACTTTTAAACATCAGAACCATTCAGAGAACCTGAGGTGATATTAGAAATTAGAAAATTTTCTCTGTCACTATCCATCTTCAATCATTAACTTAATTCTTATCTCTTCTCTGTCAACTTCATTTCCTGATCCTTAGGCAACTATCTTGAATCTTTGCTAGTTGTTAGAAATCCCTGCTGTGGTGTTTGCTAATAGCTAAAATGTTAGATAATAAGAAATATTACATTTTAATGGAAGACACTTGATAAATGAAACCACTTTCTGACCCTAAGAAATATAATTTTTGGAGGACTAAAGGAGATGTAAGTACATAGGTGTGCTAAGATGGGGGAAACAGTGAATGGAACAGGTTCTCCTTGCATTTGAGAGCAACTCATCTTTTTATAAAATTTTTTACCTGAATTAGTGTTACTTTAAAAACTAAATTTTGAAAGGAAGATGAGCTCTATTTTAAAGAGGTTCAGTACTTATTTTTAAGCTTGAGTTCTGTATGGATTCCCTGCTTTGTTTATGCTACAATTTGAAACCTTTGCCCAGAAGTTTAAATTGGGGTTACCAACATGGAGTGCTTACAATGCACTAAAGCTTTCTCTTCTAATGATGGAATATTCAGTTCCATTTGTGTGCTGCTTCTTCCTATCTCTCTCATTTTTATCTGTTCTGTTGGTGACAATATGCTTCTTTGCCCTGTGATGTTTTTACTATAGCCTCTGTGTTTTTTTACTATTCAATACCTAATATTTGCAATTATCTGTAACACAGATGTAGTTACAGATAATGTAATTTTTGATCAGCAATGCCTTCATTTATTGTCTCTTTCTCTGAACATCTACATTTTCTCATGCACCATCTTTTCCTTCTCCATTCTCCAGGTAACCACCATCTGAAATTTTGTGAACCATGTGACCTTCCAATTCTTAAATAGTATTTATAAAACCACATATGTGTATGTACTCTAAAACTTTGTCTTTCAAGTATGCTTTCTAGGCCTGTAGCATTGACGCCATCAGAAAACTTTTTAGAATCCCTGAATCCACTCTTCCCCAGAACTATTGAAACAGAATCTTCATTTGTTTAGAACCCAAGTGATTTTTATACACATTAGTTTGAGGAGCATTGTATATAAAATGTATTATTTTGTTTTCCTTGGTCTCTTTTATTTGTTTTCTTACTTTTTCCTTATTTTCTTGAGCTTTATAAGATTCATGTCAGATTAATTCAAGTTGCCTTGTGTAGTCATTCTTGGCTGCACGATATAACATTTACATTGATAATTTTTAATTGATAAACATTTGTCTGCACTTGACCTGTCTGTACCTGTGTGTTTGCATATTAAGATATTTTCTCTGCTATGCACCCAAGAGTAGAATTATGAATCAAACATGTGAATGTTAACCTTGACCAGATATCAGCAAATCATTTTCCACCTGCAGTGTGTCCTTCCCTTGTCAACATCTTTTCCAATGATATCACCAGCCTTTTTTGCTGACATACTAGATATAAAATGCTCTCTTGCTGTGGTTTTTGCACATTTTTGCACATTCAAGTTTGGACACCAGGAGTTCTATCTTAAAAAAAATTTCTTAATTATAACATGCAACTGAATTTAATAGAGGGTTTTAAAAATTCAAATTGTTACTTTAAATTTACATTTTCTAAAATGAATGAAGTACACTTACATATTGCCATATAAACGCCTACCATGTTACTTTTCAGCATCTCAAAGTGAACGATTCAATCTTCTTCACATTGAGAATCTAAAGATCCTTCTATTATTTTGTCCTTTGGTAAGTGGGCCTAATTTCATAGTTATAACCTCTTTCTTGTAATCTCTTTGCATCTTGAGATTGAGAGTGATATTTCAAAGCATACTTTTTTTAAAAAATTCAATTATCAGCAACTAGAAATTAAACATCTTATCTTAAAGTCAACTAGAAGATTTTGAAAGATGGAAACTTAGCACCTGAATAACTATCATTCAGGCTCACAAATCACTTTGGAAGTTCTATGAAATCTGAGGGATTTGAAACTTCTACTCATGTATATTGCAGCTATATAATTGACCATGCTTTTGTAGTCATTTCAATGATAAGGCAACAAATTTTCAAATCCTTATGTCTAATAGTCTACAATAGGATAAGGAACTGTGATAGTTATATGAATACAAACAACAAATCCAACATCTATATCATGGCCAAGTGGACTTCCTTGAATTGTCACTATTTCTAAACAGCCTCTACTTCACTTCATCCCAGGCTAACAGTTGCTTTTCTATTACTCAGTATCATTCCACTGAATTTTCCCATATTTTAGAAAACTGGCTCACTTGCTTCCTTCAGGTTTCTGTTCAAATGTTGCTCTATCAGGAAAGCCTTCCTTAACTGTTCTGCACAAAATAACATCCCTAAACATCAGGCTTGAACTTCTTAATTTGCTTCAGTTTGCTTCTTAAAAGCCCCATCTACATATTTAAATATGCATTTGAGTGTTTATCTCTTCCAATTAAAACAAAAGAATTGGGAATTTTACCTTCTTTATTGACTTCTGTATAGCCAGAACTTAGTATTTGACACGTGTTAAGTGTTCAATAAATATTGGTTCAATGAATGAATTAAGGTTGAGACAATAAGGTGTCTC
>NW_026006421.1:119793-126421 GCF_001458135.2 Marmota marmota marmota
GAAGATAACCGCAGGTTTGTATTGGTAAAGGTGCCCAGCCTTCACTGTGGCCAGCGACCTCAGCCTTGGCTCTATAATTAAGAACTGCTCCTCTTGATTTCCAGCTAAGACTACGCTCCAGGCCAAGATACTAGGCACATTCTTCCTGCTGTGAGAAAGATCCATGCAATATTTTATCCTATGTCAGGGAAAGAGACTGAATTAATCCTAAATATTGTATCTTCATCCAGATCTTTTATTTTTTTCCCCCAGCGACGAGCTCATATTACTCTGGACAACTTTGTCAGGTCACATCTTTTGTTTTGGAAGGTCTGAAAACTAGCCAGGAAAACTCCATTTCTCAAAGAGGACTGAGGCAAGCAGAGGTGAAGATCAACCTCCATTCCCAGGCAGTGAAAAGCAGTGGGGGGAGGGAGATGCAGGTACCTGGAGGGGAAGGATCAGGAGCACAGGTCTGATCCTGACTGGCTGAGTGGTTTAAGAGAAAGTCAGAGCTTGGGCTCCTAGGTCGGGAGCTGTCCAACTTTTCAGGAGCTCTGAGATCAGGGTTTGGGATCCTTGGACCCAGAAGGCGGCTAAAGCTGCCACTGCTGCTTCTGCAGCTGTAGCTGCTACCAATTCCTTCTCTAGCCTCCAGCGGCCCAAGTACAGAAGGAAAGAAAGGGAGGAAGGAGGGACCAACCCTTGGCAAAACCTCTCACTAGGCTCCCCAGTCTTGGTGACTTTCTGAGCCCGGGATCCCGTCTCTGCCACTATTTTTGTGAAGGGAGCCCTATTGCATTAGTGATCGCTCCCGCTGGCAGAGCCCCCTCTTGGTAGCCTCAAGTCTCTGATGGCTTCAAGTCGGAAGCTGAGCCAAGCCTCTGCTCGCCTCCAGAAGCAGCAGCAGTGGCAGCATCAAGGAGGTGCTTGTGCCATCCCAGTGATCCCCAGCTGGGAAGCAGGGAGTGGAGAATTGCGAGCCAGGATGGAGGCAGAGGGCAGCAGCATGGAGTAGCCACACTCAAAGCCCCCAAGCACCTCTGGAGGTACAAGCAGCAGCACCAGTACCTGCTTCAGCAGCTCCAGGTTCCGCCTTCTGTAGCCCCAACACCACCTGCCCGCACCGCCATGGCCCTCACCCCAGCCCCAGAACCCGCTGCAGCCACCGCTGCCGCCCCCTCCCCCCACCTACTGCAATCCTTGCAGCCACCCGGGGCTGCCCTTGGCCGCTACACCTCCAGTGGGGCCAGCATCGCGGCTACTAGGATACCAAGCGCTACCTGTACTTCTGCTCAATGGACCCCACGTCCTTCGCGGTGTAGACTGGATACCTGCCTGGCCTGAAGGAATCCAGGATGTCCTGTCCCAGTGACTCTGGCTGTGAGTGGAGATCGTCCCTTCCTCCATTCTTTCAAAAGGTCACCTCCCCTCTACTCAAATCCCCCTAGCTGCTTTATTTATCACCACCAGTGCTGCACACAGGGTCAAATTATATTCTGGTTATTGGGGGCTGGCGAACAGGGCATGGCTATCCTTGATTGAGAGGGTAAGATTCAGGTGTGTGTAATAGACCCCGAAAGTATGACATGATTGTTCATCGGGATTTTGTGTGTCTGTGTATGCACGCATTATCCAGTTATTTGTACCAAGCACCTCTCCTCTCCCCACAGGCTTCCATCCCACCCTGGCATTGAGATTAAACAGCGAATTCCCGTTTACTCTAAGGTGAAAGAGAGGAAGGGTGAAGGTGGGGCGGGGGTTCTAGCCAGAAAGCACCCAGTAATCTGTCCACTCACCCCAGAGTGAGGAGGGGTCAGCCTTGCAGTTCTCACTGGAGAGGATGGCATAGGGAGTGGATAAGACAGCCTGGTCACCGGATTGCAGCTAAATCCTGAGAACAACTGAGTTTCTCTTTGTCAAGTTGGGAAATAAACTGAACAGCAAAAGGGTAGAAAAAAATACGTGGGTGACTTGGAGAGTTTGGAGAAAAATGTTCAGCAATTCTTAGGAGCAGGAAGGGGGAAGTGTTGGAAGGAGGGAGCCAGGACGCTGTGGGAGTTTACACTGTGTAGGTGTGTGTTAGTGTGTCTGTATCCAGAGAGTGTGTGTATCAGTGGTCCCTGCAAAATTCTAGGAAGAAAGTACCTCGTTTTAGCAGCAAGAAAGAGGTAGATATTTGATTATAGTGATTTCCTTTCAATGTAAAATGCTCTGGAACACAGGGCAGGGAAGCCTCTTGTCAGCTGGGACCACTTGCTTTTCCAAGGAAATGAGTACTGTAAGGACCAGTTACAGTTTTTCTGGGAGTCATCTCCAGAGAGAGAGATGAGATGCTGATCCTTGGCATGCCTAATGACCAAGTGGCAAAGTGGAGATGTTATCATCTAACCTTACTCTTGTACAGGAATTGAAGCCCTGCATGTCTAAACCTCATGTTGTAAATGAGAGTTGGATGTGAACACAGGAAAGGCTGGGGCTGAAATTGTTTGTCCAACTCTGATTGACAGTAGGTGGGTTTATCAGAAAATCATAATAGTGTTCAAATATGGGTTTATCTGATGGTGTGAGTGTGTGTGTGTGTGTGTGTGTGTGTGTGTGACAGCAAGTCTTCTGTGTGTCATATATATTAGGAACAAGGGAATCTAACCAAACAGAATATCCCAACCTTGATGAATCCTTTCAGCTTGCACACATGGTCTTAGCCCTTTGCCTTCCTAATGTCCTTGAGTACCTTGTTGATGTCATTGTGCCTGTTTGATGCAAAACATAAGAATTGTTAGTAATCTCAATTCAGATCAATTTAAAGTTTGATGATTGGTATGGATCTTAGATATTTATAAGTCAAAGTACAAATTTCATTTTTATGATGTAGACTGCTGAAAAACACATAGTTTTACTCTTTGTTTCAAGAGGTGGTCATTCTTTCTTGTGGTTAATGCTATACTTTGTGCATCCTCAATGGTAGAATAAAGGCTAGCATGATGCTATATATTTGACCAAGTAATAGGAAACCTTTTATTGGATGATGAGCCCTTCATAAACATTAAGTTAGAACAGGAGTTCCAGTTTAATCTAATTGGCTGATTTGTGGAGTCTCTTATTGACTTTATTTTTAAATAGAATATGTCTCAGAGAATGGAGGAGAAAAATAAGCTAATAGGACTAGCAATATTGCATCATTTTTATTTTTTGTTATGCTCTCTACACTGATTAATTGTTCTATTTGAAATTCCTTAATTGAATGGTTCAAAGAAAATCTAAGATATACAATATTAACATGTTACTTCTGCTGTGGTTCTTCTGTTGTATTATTGTCATGCTGTTTAAAGATCCTTAAACTTAGACTTCTTTACATTGTTCCGTTATTTCCCTCATGTTCTCACATTACATGTCATGCTTTCCTTTATAGAGTTGCTTTTACAAATAAATGTATTTCCAAGCAGTGTATGGATATTAGTTTTACTCTGTAAATAGGACCATGACAATGCTTTGAAGTCATCGAAGTAATTTTACGTTAGTTTTGTTGATTCCTACACTCGGGTGGGATGGCATTATCTCCATTTTATAGACAAGAAAATGGAACCCTACAGGATGTAAGTAATTTGTTCAATATTACAGACTGGAAGTGCCAGAGCCAAGACTGAAACAGTTCTCCTGACTCCACAAAGGTCCTCCTAAAATAAATGTATACAGTACCTAGGCTTATGTTGACTTTATCAGAAATACATGACACTGAACAGAAAATTTGTATCAATTGATACTGTAGGACATAGATCCCAAATGAATCCAAAATGAGATGTGATGTAAATCAATTTTAAAAAAACATAGCAGATAGTATAAGCTTCTGGAAGCAATGAAAAATTTTAACTTTTATTTTTAACTTCAAAAACCCTATCCAGTATAAGTAGGTTTCAATTATACAACAGAGGCAAACCAGCATATTTGTTGACTTTGTACAGTGTATAGGATAATAAATATGAGGAAGGGTTCAGAAAAATTAGGCTAATTAAAACACTTCAGATTGTTTTCAGTGACCTTCTAGAAGATGGAAAAAGCGATCAAAAAAAGTATGAGTGTGTGTGTGTTTGTGTGTTTGTGTGTGTGTGTGCACTTACATGCACACTCATGCTCTCATGCATGCATGCACACCACAATCTAAATGGGGGTTTAAATTGTCTGTCAAGTTAATGTCTGCAAAAGCCTCATGGGTGGTTGGGTGAATTATTCCTTATGGATCATCAAGAAAGATATTCTCTTAAAAAGCTATTTCTAACATGTACAATAGCATACCCAGATATTATCTTGACTGAAATTTTGAGAATTAGTTATACTTTGTGAAGCAATGTGAAAGAGTCATCTTGGTTTAATGAAAAAAAAATTCAATATAAAACGGAAGGAGATAGTCCTCAGATATTTTGTTGTCAATTCCTTTGATTCCATGGAAAATGTAGATGTGTTAAATAAATTTTGTATTAAAGTGTGATTGTCTAGCAAGGTGAATTCATTTATGAATTTCAGCACAGAAGAAATTTGAAAGAATAAAATTTCCAGAGGAATGAATCTTTATGAATGAAATGAAATAAAAAATAAAACATCAATTAAAAATGTATATATCATGTTTAACATTTCTTCCAACATTCCCTCAAAATGTAAAACCTGTATAACAGAATGGATAAATGATTTAATTATTTGACTTCTCTATATTTAGCAAAATATCTTCCATTTCAGTAAAGTATCTTTTAAGATTAGCAGGAGCTGTATTTTCATTGATCTATGTTTTCTATAATTAAAGTTGGAAATTCAAACAGCACAGGTGATTTATTGATTCTATGGAAACATTCTATGTGACATAGATGTAAATATCAAGAAAGTGACATTTGATTTTAGGCATTTTAAAAGGAATATAGCTGAGGGGGCTGTGGCTGTGGCTCAGCAGTAGTACACTTGCCTGGCATGTGTGAGGCCCTGGGTTTGATTTTTAGAACCACATATAAATAAATAAAGGTCTATCGACAACTAAAAAAAATTTAAAAAAGGAAAATAGTTGAAAACTATAATAACACTGAATACAAATCCCATGCCTATTACAAAATATCTATGTGACATTAACTTTTAAAATAAATTGACATAATATAATAAACTAAAGAGAAGATTAGACTATAATATTTCAGTACTGAAGAAATCAAGGTTTTTACTTTACTTTGGGTTATAAGACACTCTCCATTGTTTTTAATTGGTTCAATCAAAGTTTTTCAGTACAGATTTTTCTTCATTAAAGGATGTAATTGTAATTTGTAATACAAATATGAAAATCTGTGTTTCATATTGCCATGATAATTAGATGAAAAGTTGGTCATTCCTACTGCCTGCATCAGTGAATCTAAAATTTTGGATTTTAAGAAGCAGTATCTTTTTTTCTGTTTTTTTTTTTCTTTCTGGAACTTGGAATATAACCCATTGATGTTCTACCACTGACTAAACCTTCAACCCTTTTTCAAAAATTGTTATTTTGAGACAGGGCCTTGTTAAATTACTGAGTCTAGCCTGAGTTGCTGGGACTACAAGTGTGCACCATCATGACCAGCTTTTTATTATTTTTATAAGTGCTAGGTAACTGACATAAGGTTGACATCTTCAAATTTTAAGTGAGGACATAAACAACATTTAAATAGCAAAAATGTAAGGAAAAGTAATAATTTTCACATTTCCTACATATTGTCAAAGAAGTGTTAAACATTTTTTAGAAGCTGGTTTGAACAGGTTTTTCTTTATTTGCCTCCACTAAAATTGAGTACTTTACCAGCTAGCATGTTCTGAGACTTTGATGCACCAGAAAAGAATCATCTTCTTATACTTTGATTCTAAAATTGTGTACCTCCATGTTTCATGGTATTGGGAGGTGTGACATGCAGGAAGAGATAAGAAAGAGGAACGGGAATACGTTCCCCAAGAATAGAATATGAATAAACCCTTCCTTATCTCATTCTGAGTGGTCCAACTTGGTCACTTGCTCATGTATGCAACAGTAACAGGGAAATAGGTAACTGACACTGTCCATAAGACACATGTCTCTAAGACTATGCACTGCCTGGAAAGCAAGAGACTCAGTGAAACCAACCTAGCCTATAACCTGTCCCTGTTTTACTCAGAAACATGTGTCCTGAGGGATTCAACACAACTAATTTACTGACAGAATCAGAACTATGATTTATATTTTCTGTATCTCTTGACAATTAATTTATATTTTGCACATTGTGACCACATTTAAGAATAAAAATTCCCATTGACTCAGCTATTCTCTAAAACCCAAAATTCAGAAATTACTTAAATAATTTATGAATGGATGGAATCTTCAGATATTGTGCATATACGTGTGTGCTCAAACACACACAGAAACACATACCCCCCACACCCTCATACACAACAATATATTGTCACTAATTTCTATGTCCTAACTTTGATGTATGTTTGGGAGATATCTTGAAAAATTCTCAAGAACCATATAGATTGATAATCTAAAAAGACTAATACCTGGTAATGACTTTTGCTAATTATTCAAATATTTCAAGTTTAACATTGGTAAAATTATATCCCTCTCATAGCTTATTATCCAACTACATGTTTAAAATATGCAATATCTGAGTCT
>NW_026006421.1:133876-137617 GCF_001458135.2 Marmota marmota marmota
TGCTCACAAAGAAGAGTTTTAAATTTGAAGAGAAACATGACCATTATATTCTAGAACAATGATTCTTGTAGT
Organism: Marmota marmota marmota; assembly: GCF_001458135.2. Taxonomy (NCBI): domain Eukaryota; kingdom Metazoa; phylum Chordata; class Mammalia; order Rodentia; family Sciuridae; genus Marmota; species Marmota marmota. The sequence goes on from NW_026006421.1 coordinate 133,949, forward strand.
AGCACAGGAGAGGGCCTGAAGTAGAGGAGGAGTGGTATGGCAAGTTGAGACATTGTAACAGACAGCTGGGAAGAAAAGTGGTAAAGGAATAAACTAGGGCAGCATCATAAATATGACTGATATAAAAGGTGGATTAATCCCTTCTTTGTTCTCCATTAGAAAAACATGGGTGGGTGAGAACTAAAGAGGAAGGGAAATCTCAGAGCATATGCTCAGCCATCTATTTAAGTGATGGTACCATGGACCAAGTTAGGTAAAGAAAGTTCAGGAATTTGCCCATGATCATACAAATGGAAACATTCAGCAGTTAAGCAGCAGCAGCATCATCATCATCATCATCATCATCATCACTATCACTATCACTGTCATTATCAACATCTCTGCATTACCCTTTATTGATTAACTAGGTCTAGTATTCCTAGGAGCTTTACACAGACCACACCTCAATCCCTTTAACACTCCATGAATTATATGCTCTTTTCTTTAAATGAAGACATGGGAACTGATACGGTAAAAGCTCATAGAACTTACAGATTCACTCAAGTCAAAGTCAGCATCTGTCTGACTCGGAACCAAAGTTCTTGTCCTTTCAATATATCAGATTTCAGAAACTGAGGATAAAGTGAGAGTAGAATAGATTGGTTTGAAAGTTACCAGCAAAATATGATAGGCATAAATAAGAGTACCCAAAGAAGAGGTGTCAGTGGAGAAACTCAAGGATGAAAGCCAGGTAAACACCACTAAAGGTACTTGTGGGAAATGGAGCCAGTGGTAGAAGCTAAAAGGCATTCAAACCCTGTTATTTTTAAGCAAAAATAATTCCTCTTTCTTTTCCTAAGAACCATGAACTGTGGAAAAAGGGCAGCTCATTTCGAAAGTATAAGAAAATAAGACTTAGGCTATGACATTTATATCAGTAAAAAAGATTAAGCAATCTGTGGATCTTTCAAGTTATGTAGGTGGGGTTTTATACATTAACACACAGAGTAGATTACCAGATTCGAGGAACTGTGCATTACCTGGTAAGGGAGGATTGTATCAAATTTTTACACCCTGTGTACTTATAAGATTCGTCCTCAAGGGCTGCCCCACAGAGTTGTTATTTAATGAATCTGTTTACTTATTGGCCTAAGAGAAAAAAGTAATCATAGGTTTAGGTTAGAAACAGTTGAAGTTTATTCATTTTGTAGTAAGATAATTTTTTTAAAAAAGATAAATTCTGCATTTACTTTACACTGTTCTAATCTTTTTGACAAGGGGAGTGGGAAGGCACAAAGTTCTGGGGGATGATTGAATTTAGGGGCATAAACTATGGAAATTGACAATGGGGACAATCACCTAGTCCTGACATCAACATTCTTTTGTGTGTGTATGAGAAAGAAGTGCAGTGTTGTTGTTGTTTTACATATAATGCTACTTTAGATTCTCTAAATACTTTTACATTTTTTGATGTGTAATAATAAAATACAGAGGAGAGAGAAGAAACAAAAATCCATTTCCTTCCATAAATATCATCACTCTCAGGTTATACTCTATTACCTACCATCTTTCCAATAATGTTAAATGAAGATTGTCTCTGCAATAAGAACAGTTTTTTTGGCAGTTGAAGTTCCCTTCTGGTGCATATTAAAATTTTGCAGTATTCATATTTCATTTTTTATTAATAGTGTGCAAAAAATTGATGTGATAAAATTTCCAATAGAACAGTGGGAATAGTTATGTTTGTTTAAGTAACCTGGAGGTACTGAGAGGTGGAGCAAAGGGGCTGCATTTGGAAAATCATTTCACTGGACTCTCCAGTTACATCTGGCTTCTTATGAATGCAGTTATTATGAAAAGATCAAGGTTGTTTTTTTTATTAGATTGAATTTGATTTTTAACTTCAACTTATTTTTATTTATTTGAGAATATTTTCTTAGCTTGGAATTATTGGTATAAGCCACTGATTTTTAAAAAAATGCAGAGGAGAGCTGTAGGGGAAAGGGAAAGCTATAATTTCTTGATTCTGTCATAATATGTTTTTCTGTTTATATACTTTAATTACATTAATACACACACATATATAGTAGTTATTACACCAATGCTTTCATACAAATTTTCATCATTTCCGCAAAATATTGTCTTGAACTATCTTTGTAAATAAAAGTCAACAAATATTTTTAATTTCATACAATTCTATCTAATAAAATCTTGCTCACACTCTTAAGCCTTGGAAAAGAAAACCCTCTTCATATTTTCTCCTGCTAGATTTTTGGCTCAACTGGGCTTCTGCATGGTTGGAGTGTCAAATCCCACTCATGCATCTGGTGAGCTGTGCAGTTAGCAGTCTCAACACTGCTCTCCACTGCTCAAATGAGGACAGCCCCAAATGTGAGCATGGTCTAAAAGCAAACCGATTCCACATGACCACCAGATTGCTTCAAAATCGGCTTAGTTATTCTCCTGGCTGTGTCAGCTTTTAAAAATCCAGGTCATCTGGGTATAGAGAATGAAAGAATGTTCTCTTGATCTTTGCTTAAATCCTCAGAACTTTCTCTTCCAAATAACAAACTGGGAAATTGGAATTAGACTATTTTATGAGTTTGGTCCAAGCAGTGTGTGTGTGTGTGTGTGTGTGTGTGTGTGTGTATGTGTGTATGTATTTTTTCCCTAGCTTCCCAAAGGGTGTGTATTCTCTGAAAGGGATGAGAAATGAAGAAGAATATGAGTGTAGCATTTCTGCCCCAGAAATGTACCTTTGGCAGCTCATCTGCAGAGTAGCTCATTAGACACAGCTACTTTGTTCACAGAAATATCTTGGGATGGACAGACACTGTCTCTTAACTGCTTTGTACTTGAGAGTTGTGCTTGGACCAAATTTTCAGTGCTTGGACCCATGTTCTCTGACATTTTATACCTGTCAGTAGGGGTTTTCTTTACTGATCTGTACCACTTACATATCCAAATGCGAAAATGAGAGCAGGTTGCTTTCCCTCTTAACCTTGTCCACTAGCTGCTATTTAGATGAGCTACTTAAATGCGCATGCTCCCTGAGATCAAACTCACTTAGTAAGGAATAATTCAATATTAATAGGCAGAATGAATCCTATTTCAGTTTTATATATTCTAAAAGGGAGGCAAAGGAAAAAGAATTAAGTTTTATTGAAACATTACTATGCCACACCCCTGTAGTAATTATTATTTCAACTTTTAAATATGTTCACCAAAAATTATGATTTTTTTAAATTGGTAAGATAGTAAATTTTATGTTACATCCATTTTTCTCATATTAAAATTTTAGGAAAAATAACACTTTTATTAATCCATGCCCAAGGATAGACAGTAAACATTTTTTCATTGCAAGAAATTTGCAGATTCACAATAGAAACTTTGTTTCCAAATTAAAAACAATTTTGTGCAAAGAAAGACTATGCTGTTCTTCATTTAAATATCACTCTCCTGTTTTAAATCCTTCAATTTTTTTCATCATTTCCAGGTTAATGCTCTTAACCCATAGCAAATTCTAAAAATTCATCTATACTTTCAGGTGCAAATTAATATTTTCTTATTTCTAGTCTCTCTTCTCTCATCATGACCATCCAGTTTTTCTCATCTTCCTTCTCTCCTTCCCCATTGACTATTCTAGGAAGCACCTCTAGAACTAAAAGGGAGCCTGTGGGCCTGGGGGTG
>NW_026006421.1:139992-149838 GCF_001458135.2 Marmota marmota marmota
GTCCTATGGCTAATTTGTTAGAAGAGATGAAGTGCAGTGAGTATTCATCAATAATTCTGAGGTTTCTAGTTTGACCACCAAATGAAAGCATTTTCCTTTAACCAAGATAAATGGGGGAAAACATATAACAAATATTGTGATGAGGGCAAGGAATCAAGTTTTTTTTCAAAAACATGATGACAGATTTGAATGTATGTGGATGTATATGTCTATGTAAGTGCACAATTTTGAATAACCTGAATATTTATTAAATTATATTTAATACTGAAGTTGTGCTAAATAGTCAATATATCTATGGGGTCTGGGCTGTGGCTCAGTGGTACAGTGCTTGCCTGGTACATGTGAGGCACTGGGTTTGATCCTCAGCACCATATAAAAATAAATAAATAAATAAAGGTATTGTGTCCATCTATAAATTTTATATATATATATATATATATATATATATATATATATATATATATAAAATATTATATATAAAATATCAATCTCCTTTTTTAAATCCTTCAATGGTTTTTCATCATTTCCAGGTTAATGCTCAGAACCCATAGCAAAGTTTACAAATTCATCCACACTCTCTGGTGCAAATTATATATATACATGTACTATGTAAAAGGGACCATGCTGAAAGCATATATATATTTCAGCATGGTCCCTTTTACATAGTACTAAACATCATTTTATATTGTCTTCTTTATTGCAACATAACAAAAGATGAAAGGTATTATTAGCATTTCAGAAAATACATTTGTTATTTCAGTTTCATGGATCATAAGACAGGGTTAGCTTTAGGATCATCAATTCAGGGTCTCAAGAGGTTTCAAGGTATGTGGTGGCCAGGATTGGGGCCTCACTTAAGGCTTGGACTCCTCTTTCAAGATCATGTGGCTGTTGGCAGAATTAATTTCCTAACAACTATAAAACTAATGGAGGTTTGCTTCTTCCAGGTCAGTATGAGAATGAGACTGACTACATTTTGAATGGCTTTCATGCTTAGGCCAGGCTGCTCCCTTCAGATTAAAGTCAGCTGATTAAAAACCTTTCCAACATCTGAATAATTTTTCACCTTTGCCATATTCCATTAGTTAAAAGTAAATTACCAAATTAATGTGAGGACATAGATCATTGGGGGTCACCATAGAATTCTGTGTATCACAGTCCTTATGTATGTTTATATAAGTATGTGTGAGTGCATGTTTATGTTCCTAGATAATGAGTTTAAAATGAATTGCATGCACCCCAAAACACGTAGTAACTACACATGTCTTACCTCTTACTTGGAATTTTTTTCCTTAAGTTTCTCCAGTATCTTCTACTCCCATTATTAGATCTCTCTTCTACTGTCCTGGCTTCACCTTTCTTAGATGAGAAAGTATTACATTTACTCTGAAATGTACTTTCAATGCAACTTCCTCGACTTGGCAGCAATTGTGAGTGAGCCTTTAGTAAATCATTTGTGATCCAGAATGAGCTTTTGCAGTTTGGAGTGAAGCCATGGCCCACATGTATGATGCCATTGGCCTGGATTTTGTACTAAATTCTATATCAAAAAGGTAAATATATCCTCCCTTCTTGGACATAAATTTTAAAAATATTTTATGTATTGTTCCAGTCATTCATGGGGAAACTGGCTATCAACCCCTTCTAATTAGCCTATTAACAAGGATGAAAGGAGCCTGCAATGAACAGATAACTGTTGTGTTAGCTTATTTTTGAGCTCTTCTTGATATGTTAGGTGGAATTCCTAGAGCTAAAGGTATAGGTTGGTTACATGTTGTATGTTTCTATATGTCCTACCACCAAAGGATTAGAGATGGCTTAAGGATAGAATTTAGGTTGATACAGTATAAGCAAAATGTAACATTGGAAAGAAGCAAAGAAGAGAAAACACAAGAAAACTATGGCCACCATAGTTAATGCAACTGAACTCAGGTTACTACTCTGACTGCCATGGTTAGGCCTATGTGACAATTTAATTTGTTCTCAGTGATACAAAAGATGAAGGGTATTGTGCCTTGAGGAAAGCCATGTGTTTTGAGGTACAAAATTATAACAATATATTTTTCCATGTGGGACTTGATGGGAAACTCTGGATAATAAAAACAGACCTTATCCTAATAAAGTGTTGGCAACAAATCCAGACAGATCTGTAATATTTTTTTTTTCTTAAAACAACCTTTGTGGAAACAGAGGCTCAAATGTTGAAGCTGAACCCAGGACAGGTGATTCAAGTGCTAAACTACTCTATGGTCCCAGTGCTAAAAGCTTTGATGAATAACTGATTCTTATATAAAACTCTTAGGCCCAGAGGACTAGAGGGACAATATCATGCTTTAAATATATTAGTTAATCATCCTAAGAATTCACCCCCTCCAAAGATTTTGATAGCATTTGTGAAGGATATTTCAAGTAAAACTCACTTTGAGGCCCTGAGTGCTATACCACACTTGTCTAATGTAGGTCTAAGTATATTTTTAAACCTCAGAAACAGGTGATAAGGTTCACTTTCAACTGGCAATTATGAGGAAAGTAGTGAAGTGACCTGATTCACCTCAAATTCTGAAAATATGCCAAAAAACTAACAAGAATCTATAATACTTTTTAGCATTTCCCTGTTACTCTCTCTCTATATATATATATAAATTCTTAGCATTAGCTTTCAAGAATCTGCATGATATGGCCCTTGTCTAGCTTATCTTGCATCATTTTTCACCTTGCTCTCTGCAATTTAACCACATTGTCTAATTTCATCACCTGGAACCTTCCATACTTCCAACTTCCTCTGTCAGTGTGTGCCATTTTATTCACAGAGAAGAACCCACAAAAACCCCTCTCACTGCCTATTAACTCCAACATTTCCATCAGATCTTAGCTGAAATTTCACTTTTAAAAACATATTCTTGATTCTCCAGAACTTGGTAGGTCGCTGTGTTAAGGGCTTTCAGAACTTAAGCTCAGTTTATTTCATCAATGTTTGTAATTTTGAGATGTTTTGATTAATTTCCATAAGCCAGACTGTCAGCTCAATGAAGACAGGTTGCAGGGTGTTTTGCTGACCAGTGTATCAGCAGCCCAAAGCACAATGAAAAGCATAATGTTCATTTTTAGAAAATATGCTGAAATGATAAGTTATTATTGTCATTAATTAACTTTTGTTAGCTCCTCATAGTCTTCCTCTAATAGAACTTGCAATTCCATTCTCACAGAGACTGAGTGGTGTAAACATGGTAATTTTGGGTGGGGGTGAATAGGGAAATAATTTGACATTACTTAAATTGAAATATTGGCACTATGTAACTAGATTTTTACTTTAAAAGTGAAAATCTTATGTGGCCAGTGTTAGAAACTAGGCTGCACAAAGAATATTTTGTCACTGTCATTTCACTGGAGAACTGAACTTAGTAGTTGTTCTAGAATATTGCTTTTATTTATCACTGTTGCCTTCTTAGAGCTTTTTGAACCTGTGTTAGCACATGGAGTTGTCACTAATGGAGTTAGAAAGTTCTGGAAAGTGAAATATAGATAAAGAAAGGTGACTTCTTTTTCCTATTTTGGCAAGTCATATATATATATATTTTTTTTTCTTTAGTTCTCAATGGACTTTATTTTATTTATTTATATGCAGTGTTGAGAATCAAACCCAGTGGCTCACACATGCTAAGTAATCACTCTACCACTGAGCCACAATCCCAGTCCATGGCAAGTCATTTTTAATGGTATATTTTTATTAAACCAGTGGATTTTATATCATGGTATGTGAGACTGCCTGCATTTTCATGATATTAGCAACATGTCACTGTACATTTTCTCAGTGGAATACTCTAGAAATTGCATAACATGATGCATATCATGTTGCAGCATACCTAATACAGAAGCAGATATAAGAACCCAGCTGTCTTCTATTGATATAGTAAAAATGAAAAACATGTCACTTCTGTCATTTTTTTGGAAAAAAATATTTTTCACAAAATTGTGCTATTATTATTGTTTTGAAAATGAATTAGAAAACAAATATTTGTAAATATCTCAGTTTTAAGATGGCAAATATTTCACACTTACAAAAAATCTTTGTGTCTTTGGTAATTTTTAACATTATAAAGTGATCCAGAGCCAGAGGCATTTGAAAACTAATTCTCTAAACCATTTCATTGACACAATTTTACCTGATTTTTAATCTAATTATTTTACATAGCTTTTCTTTTCGTTCTTTTCTGAAAGACCAATTGGATAATTGAATTGAATAGCCAATATAGTTGTAAGAATAAAAGTCTTATTGGTATCATGAGGTGGACATGAACAGTAAGTCCCCTTCTCACCTCAGTCTCTCTGTTATCAGGTTCCCTTTCCTGGAGGCAACTGCCATGCTCACACTTTCTGCCAGAGGATTTTCATGTGTTCCCTCAATTGCTAGGACACAGTGTAATTTACTCGGCTTCTTGCTTACTTTCCTTAATGAGAAAGCCAGAAGAGTTAATTCTAACTTTACATGGATCTGCCACAGTACTTTCCACAATTGCAGTGTACTTCATATATGAAGGAGCCATAATTTCATCAGGCTCCTACTGTTAGAAGTTCTTGCCATCTTTTGCTATCACCCACAGTGTTGCAAAGGCTACATTTTACTTAATTATTTGTGCTTATCAAATAAGTCTATATTCTGAATTAACATTTGGAAGTAGAATTACTAAGTCAGAGAAAATATGCATTTCTCAAATTATCCTTAAAAAAAGAAACATGAAATTTAACCCCCATGACTATTTTTACCTAGTATATTTTAGAATAGAGTAACATATAAAAATTTAATTATTGCTGGTTAGAGAAGTGAAAGAGTATCTGATTATATATTTAATTTTCTTTTTAATGTTCATTTCTTTTTCTTTGAGGTCCAATTAGTTTCCAAAAATGTGTACTCTTGAAGTGTACTCTGGAAGATTTTCCTCCCTGGCTTCAGGGATCTCTTCCTACACTTCTCTCCACACCTCAGTGAAGTCAGATTTAGCTCTCATCCCCTGAAAGCAGAAGAGTCTTTAGGATTCCACAGGCAATCCATGCCATCAGTCTTACTTGAGTTTGCAAATTATCATCCAAGAATAGAAACAGCCTTCTACTTTACAAATTCATATATGTTCAGGAAGATATTTTTTTTTATGATTAGGAAACAATGCTTAGTCTTTAGGGAGGAATCCTAATTAATGAAAGAACTCTGTGTTTGATGGAAACCTCAGTCTAACAAATCATCCTAAAACCTATTAGACACCATGTACTCCCCATGGACACTGGTAAAGAGACACTTGATTAAGTGGATCATAACAACTTCAGTTTTGTCTGTCATATATGCCCCAGAGACTCCTCAAAATCAAGAAAGACTTTCAAAGAAAGGAATAACTATTTATTTTTCAGTAATATTACTCATGCCAGAGTTTGCTCTATTTTCATGTACTTTCCTATATAAATCTACATAATCTTTCATACTTTCCTAATTCTGGGATTTTATTTCTGGAGTAAGCAATTTTTTTCCTTCACTCTCATTATCTCGAGATTTAACAGTTCCAGAGGCAAAGTTCTCAAGCAGCAAACATGGAGTGACTGAGGTTGGATTCTCTGTGCCACACACTAGTGAGACTTGAGTGTCCCCATGTTTCTTTGGTTCTCAGTTACCACATCTGTGGTGATGGCAAAATTTAGCTTGTGCTAAGAAAATTAAAGTAGATAATGCACATAAAGTCATATGCATAAGTCAGAATTTGATAAATAATTTTGTATCATAATTATTAGAAAAGAGAGTGACCATTCTCTGAAACAGGATATGAAAAATAATGTTCAACTACCAAATGCATATATAAAAATAAAAGATCTGACAATTTAGATGTAATATACTCACTCTGCATCAAAATAAAAAGTAATTTTTGAAGCTTTAGTTAGAAACTCATGGTGACATTTCTTTTGGATTTGGCATTCAGCTGCCTGGATTTGGGGCAGAATCCAAGTTATACATTACTCCTGCCTCTGCAAGAGCCTGCATCAAGGGCCTTGAGTAAACAATATGAAGAAACCCAGGGGCACCTCTGTCTTTCAATTAATAGGTTTTACGTACCTGGAATTTAATCCTGGAATTTAACCCTGGGCATCTAAATTGCATTTGTCTTTAAAGGAGTTAAAGTATACAAAAGAATCACCAAAATATGTTTGACATTTATAAATATAGTTTAAAATACAGTAATAAACCAACATTCTTAAGTTAAATTCATCTTGCTTTTATGTTTTATCTATAGAAGTTTGCAAAAAAAAATGTTATGTACATACACGTTCCCTTAAGTTTTAAAAGTCACCTAGTTTGAGTATCAAATATTCTTCTTCCTTTCTGTATGTATCTTACCTCCCACCGGCCCCCTTCCACACACAAACACTCAAAGAATTTCATAGACCACTAGGCTATCTCATTGAATTGGGAAACTGTCTGTCTTTTCCTGGTAACAGGGTAGTTATTATTCTTGTCTCAGTCTCCCCCAGAGGGAGAGCATTAAGTGACCTGCAATAGGGTTTGCTAAATCTAAGGCTACTCAAGGAGAATGTTTGCTGCTGTGCTGGACAGTGCAGTTCTCCGCAGCAGGCTGTCAACATTCTGCCCTGCTCTGAGTAGGTGCAGAAGACTCAGTGGAGTGAGATCATGTATCAGCCTTTATGAGCAAATCCTCCCTTCAGCCCCTACCTTTCCCATGGCACAAAGGAACCAGTGTCTGGAGGCTTGGTTCCAGTGATTATCCAAAGGGAAATCTCTGCAAGCATCCAAGAGTAAAAGGCGCTACCAGTTTTTGTTGGATTTGTTATTCCCATAGAGTCACACAGGAAATAACACCCCCCCCAAAAAAAAAGAAAGAAAGAAAGAAAGAAACATCAAACTCAGAGGACAATCTGCTGAGTGCAATCATAGACACACATCACACATTCTGTATGTATACAGAGCTATTAACAATGCACATTGGAATACACCTTTGCATTACAATTAATTATTGCCCAACATTGAGAAGATAGAAGGGCAAGTGAAATATGAAGTAGAGCTAGTTTATTTTTAGATAACACCACTTTAAAGTGTTGATTGATTGGACAGGTGTTTAATAGCATTTGTCAGAATCAAATTACAGAAAACCTCTTTCACATTCAGGTTACAGCAATAGAAGGAAAAAAATAGTCTATACATTTTACAATTTCAATTGTAAAAAGTCATATTTTGGGACTTGTATCTGAAAATATTAGATTCTACCAGACCCAGTTAAAGCTGTTAATTCCATAAGATTTCAGACAACCAGCTGAGCATCCCCTGGACTCCATAGACTTTGACTTGGACATCTAAGGAGAATGTCTGCTGTACATCCCCATGAAATCTGTGACTGCTCTGCTTGAACTATGAGGTTATTGAAAAGAGAGCAAATCCTTTTCTGAAGAGCCTCCAAGAGGAGGATATTTCAGTTAATTTAGGCTCCCTGTCAGCTCAAAAGAATGGATGCTGTGCTGTGCAATGTTCCCATGTATGCTGCACACAAGGCACTGCTCAGTGACTCAGCCTTCCAGGAAGCCTTCAGGGTTTGAAGTTGCATCATCTCTTTCATCCTTGAAGTTCTTTTGATTTCTTCAATGGCATAGAGAGATATTTTTAAAACAATTATGTTTTGTAATTTTTCTGGGACCAACAAAAAGCCTTCCCTAGTCACAATGCCCAAATTATCACAATGATAATATATATTGAAAAAAAAATTCCAAAACTAAAAAAAAACTTTTTGTGGTTATGTCACTAAAAGACAGACATAACATATCTTATTATTCCCATTCGTACTCAGGTCTGTGAACAGAAATCAGTACTAAGAGCCATGCATACTGAAGAGCAAAAATTAAGATCAATGATGGAGAATAAATAAGCACATAAAAGTAACAATATCATGCCTGAAACAAAAAAGTAGTCCAATGGTTATTTCAGTGAAATAACTTGACTTCACAGAGGCAAATTTATTTAGTTAAAGTCAAGACAAAAGATATTAGATGCCCCAGTCAAAAATCTCTAGTTATATTTGGTATAGTAATTTGTAACCCTTTAAAAAGTCAACAAAATATTTCCTATACTGTACCATGCATTTTTTTCTTCTAACATGTTTTTTATTGCCAAATTAGGAAAAAAAACATTTTTTTTTCTAAGTTGGGAATAGAAATTGGAACTAAAAGGAACACAGACCTATGAAACAGCATCCCATCTAAATTTTATGTATCATTAACTAATTGTGTTCCTTATGTTACAGGTAAGAAAATTGAGGCACAGAGAGACGAAGAAACCTTTGTATAGTAATAAGTCTAATAATGGTTGAGTTGGGATTCAAGTTCAGGCAGTCCATGCTAGAATGTATATCCCTAACAATAGCATTTACAGCAGCTAAAAGTGTCCACCTTTGTGATCCTAATGACCCCACTACCAGATTATAGGTATCTCCATTTTTCATACAAAGGCTGATCTATAGGATAGTCAGATAACTTTCTCAAGGTAGCTGAACAAAAATTTGATTCAGCCAGTCTGGTTTCAGAGGAGTTATCCAAACCAACACACTATTCTGAATGTATATGTTTGTGCAAACTCACACATACAGACAATACATGAATACACAAATAAATATTATAACAGTGCAAATAAACTAAGAATGCTCATGTCTAGTGAGAATACATAAGACCCTTTGCTTCATCTTTTGCTGTATTGTTATTCTTTTATAATCACATATCACTTTTATATAAATTTTTTATATTATTTACTTAAATTTATTCAAACTGATACATAAAAGCCTACAAATTAATGAGGTATCATGTGATGAATAATGTTACTAAAGTGTAGTGCTGGTTGCCAGCTTAAAATCTGTTAGGGAATCAAGCCTCTAGCCTTGTAGAATAGTAACCTGAAGTACAGAAATGGTTTTGATGGATGGGATATAAGTCTTGGGAATGTCCTGGGAGACAGGTATGATCAGATGGGGACTTCATTCAGAAGCTAGGAGCCTGCTTTCAGTGATGCTTAGTTGCTTAGTGGGTGAGGGTTGAGTGGTCATCTGCACAATGCAAAGAAAGATGAAGTGTACTGGGCTGCCCAAAATACAAGAGGGTAAAAATGTTTCTGTAAGTTAACTCTAAAATGAACTGAGAGATAAACTATAAGTTTGGACTACTTCTCAATTTTGACTAAGGCTGGCCTTAGTCAGATATTTGCCAGCTTTTCTCTTCTTTTAAATCTCTGATCTGAAGGACAATAGCCTTGATTTCCCTCAAAGTTTAAGAGCATTTTTTTAAATGCCAGTTTAGAGGCCCCTATACTCACAAAGTTTTTTTCTTTTACCCTTATATTGAGCATTTGTCCATAGATAACCCCTAGACCAGAGTCTTCACAGACTGAGAGGCAGAAAGAAAGAACATAGGTCTTGGAAGGAGAGGATAAAAACCTTTTCCTCCATGTGATTAAAGAGACACTCAAATTGATTATCTTCACACTGTTTTAAATGGTTGCTGGATTTACTGAACTGAATTTGTAGTTTGGAAGCACCAGGGAGATTCAGTCATCTTAATGGGAAGTAGCAGTTTGCTTAATTAATTACCATATTAGCATTTTTCTGTATTAACTGGCTAATAAAATGGCTTGGAAATTCTTCCAGTTGGGGCTCCTTTAGGTTTTGAAACAACAAATTCGGTAACTCAGTAAATTGATGAGGGCTAAAAATAAATTAGGGGGCTGGGGTTGTGGCTCAGTGGTAGAGTGTTTGTCTAGCCATGTGAGAGGCAATGGGTTTCATCCTTAGCACCACATTAAATAAATAAATAAAT
>NW_026006421.1:151443-168422 GCF_001458135.2 Marmota marmota marmota
TAAATAAATAAATAAATGTATTGTGTCCACTCTCAACTAAAATTATTTTTTAAATGAAAAAATTAGGCTTCTTGTATCCCGAATTTCCACTGAAAATATCCTCAATTAAATGTAGATTATTGTCTGAATTCAAAATACATAACCCACAGTTTCCCTGATGCTTTATCTGTATCCAAGAGATTAAGCAGCAAGGTTACATTAGCACTGATTAGAAACTAGTGATAATTTAAATGGTATTAGAATAATGTCTTGAGTAAGAAAGAACACTGTATTGGGGGTTCTATAGAGGAATCTCAATTTATGTGTTATTATCAATTAAAATCATTATGGTTTATAATCATTATTTCTGGTTACTTTGTCACTAAATACTAGTTAAGTGTGATTCTCAAATTTCATTTTTATTTTTTGATGTACTCCTTTAGTATTTAAACCTATTTTCATTTAAGTATTTGGAAGCTGTATTCAGCAATTAGCACAAATGTTGTCAATAACCTAATGTAAATTATTTTACTATAGTAGTAGCTATTAACATCAATAAATAAAACAATTGTTTATTTTATATATTTAGTAAAAATAGCACTTGATGAGGTGTGTGTGTGTGTGTGTGTGTGTGTAAGAAGATAGAGATTATCTCCTGCATTGTAGAAATCCTCAGTTAAGATGAAAACAATCTTAGTTAAATCTAATTGCATCATTTGCACAATGACAGATCAGTAAAAAGTGAGTTGCTTTAATGTCTCAAGTTTTCAAATTTATACATCCATCTACTTCACAACTTCCCTCTACATGCCCACCAAGCTCATCCTCATCAGTGCATTCTTGGTACAATCTATCTGTTCTTATATTAAAAAGCCACCAGGGCCTTCTTCATTTTTTTTTTTCGAAATGCAGCCCATTATCTCCAAATCAGTGGGATAACTACAGTTCCTCATTTAATGTCCTGTTAATTTCCCCTTTAATCATCTTACTTCTAGTATACCTATCAAATTGAAGCAAACCATGAGTCAATAAGCTCTAATTAAATCTATCAAACATCCAATCCTTCCCAGATTCTGCTCAAGACAGTGAAACCTCTTCTAAATACACTTATTCTGTGGTCATCTTTAGCATTAGCTATCCTACTTTTAGAGAATCAATTTACAACCTTGATTGTAATATATATTAACATCTTCTAGGACTCTAGAACCCAACCTATTAAGTTCTTACGTCCACACATAGGGACTCATTCTCCTTGATCACCTTGGGATCCAAGGACCACCACCACCTCTGTCTCACTTGTATGTTCTTCTATCATGACACTGATAATCATACCATTTTATTATCCAGCAATAGAAGCATGAATTCACATTCTTTTAACACACTCTAAAAATTGATTTCAGTTTATTTTTTGGGAACTTGGTTAAAGCTTAGCTGGTTGTTATCAACCTGTTCTTAAAAACAGCTAACCAAACCCCCACATCATTACACATACTTTTAGAAAGTCAGAGAATAATTTTGTCTTATAAATAAAAATTAATTATATTCCTAATACTTTTTGGAAAGTTTATAACACTGCTATCATTTGAATATTTTGGAAATTTCTTTGACTCCTCTCAATAGGACTGTCTAATGCCTAAAACTCCTTTGCCGGACTGAAGGGGAAGGTGGTGGTAAAAACAAAATGAATGGGTGAAATCTGACCATAAAATTTGCCTTGTCTTTATTTATTTACTGTTTACTGACATCAAACATAAAACCATCCTATATGTTGAATAAGGGCAAAGCAGAAGAAATAAGAAACACCTATAATGTCTTTATTTACTAAAAAAGGCTAGGTGGAAATTTTTAGCAAACAGGCTCCTGACTGTCATATTTTAGTCTGAAATTTTGCTTGAATATATACTTCCCAGGAAAGAAATGATATTCACTTTCTTTTTGGGAAAAGACATGTAAGTAATAAAGATTATAGAAGCTTTTGATTTAAATAAAAGATGCTTTTAGTTTCCTTCACTGATAACAAGACTAATGAATTTCCATAAATTATTGCTTACCAACAAACCATAAGTTCTAATATTGTTTCAGTGCTTGCCCGATGCTTTTTCTGGAACCTCCATTCAATATCAGCCAGGATAATAGTCTCTTGATGAAACTCTAGTAAGAAAATTCACCCTTTATTCTCATTGTTTTACTTGAGTGAATTCTTGACAAAAAGCAATGAGATTCTGTTGAGCCTGATATCCATTTTCTCTAATTTCAAATAAATTAGCAAATTTTGTTAGATTCAGGGAAGCAAGAATATATCAGTTAGCTATTACTGTGGTTTAAAACAACAATTATTTATAACAAGTCTGAGGCTCAGCTGGTGTTTCCTTCTTTTTTTATGTTGAAATTGCCATTAGACTCAGATTTATCCAGGCTGGTAGTAGCTCTATTCTACATTCTCCCTTATCTTTGTCTTGGGACAGATGGGCTTGCCTGGGTGTGTTCGTCTCATGGTGATGGCAGGAAACAAGCCTAATACACAAGCACCCTTTCCAATGTCTTTCATTGTGTTTGCTAATATCCTGTGGCTCAGTGAAAAGTCAAAGTGTGGAGCATGATTTTCTACCCAGGATGGGAGGTCCCCAAAAATTTCATGACAAACAATGTGGATACAAGGATTGAGGAGTTGGGGCCAAATGATATATCCTGTCATTAAGAGAAAAGATAAAGGAAAATTCTAGACCTTTCATTAATTTTGCTTCAAATAATCACTATATTTCAGATATTAACTATGAGAGCATCAAGAAAGAATATCAAGATCAATTTCAGCAGCAGCACAAATGTCTAAGAAGATTCAGCTCTCAAGTATATCTGTATCTATAAAATGCGTCTGTTTCATCTCATGGACCAAAATGAAACTCAGAACCATTTGGATATTTGTCTTTGCATAGGTAAAGAGTCCCAAATAGGAATAAACCATCCAAACAAACTTCCTTCTTTTCTCCTTTTCTCCCGTCATTGTCTCTCTTAAGATATTTAGTAATGAGTTCTCTTTTAATGTGTATGGATTTTTTAGATCTTTCCCATCTATGTTCATTTGCATAAGTTTCAAGAGTCTTAGAAACAAAGTCCAGCTGATGGATTTATTTGTGCATCAAATTCATTGAGAAGTTACTTCAGAAGTTCAGTCTTCCAAATTGTTACTATTTCTCAATTTAGTCATCAATAATTCACAAAAATACACATTTTTTATTCAGAAATGGATATGATCATCAGTAATAATTTATTTATAACCCTTCCCAAGTGATATTAAGAGATGAAGTTGCAGGTGAAGAAATATTCATATATTCTTAAATACAAGAGCCTTTTATGTATTCTGGGAGCTAGAATCTGGAAAAGAAGAAAAACATGACTTTTCTGTAATTACAAAGGTCATGCAAAAAACATTAAAAAGATAAGTGTGATTTTCTGGAAAGCACAACAATAACAAATTCTTGTTCTTCATACCAAGCCAATTACTGGTGTTCCCTGTTGTATGCAGACAAATGATGTGCAACTTAGATTGGTGGAACTCATAAAGGTAGTTGTGGGTCTGTGGGCTCACCAACCATTTCAAAATTAGTACACCTCCTGTAGGCTTTCAGCTGATTGCTGAACTTGAGCACTCTCTTGATAGATTCTTAGCTCTTGGATGTAGGAGTAAGATTTAGAAGATGACTGATGATAAGGAGATAGTTTGGGTAACCATAGCTCTGGTTCATGAACCAAGCAATACCTAATTTAGTGCACTGTCCCATTTCTTCTTTTTCCAAATTCATGATGCTAAGTAGCTTATTGAGTGTTCATAATTAAATATTCCTGCTTTTTACCAAGTAGGTTGGTTGTAGAAAAATATTATTAGTACTAATTTTAATTAAAAATATTTTTAAAAAGAATGTTTTTAAAAGAGGACTAAATGTTCAAGATATCTCGTGGAAGCTTGGAAATAATATAGTTTCAGTACGTGAAATGAATGTTTAGAGACTTCATGTTGACTTTCCTTGTATTTTAATACATTTCTAGAGAAAAGCCTGCTCCTGCCTTGTTTTCTCATGGTTTAGTTCATTTGAAACTGCAGGCAGATCCATTACTTTTCTTCTTTGGCACATTATGCACATTCAATGTGAAAATCAGTGATGAAAGGAAATTTTCTCAGTGTATTGAACAGGTGCCACATCAGTAATTGAGTAAGGCAATTACAAAATTACTTGCACCCCAAAAGACTGTATATTCTCCACTATTCAGGGAAAAATCTTTTATAGCCATCACTGCAAGATTTGTTCTCCCATTGATGTGTAGAAAATTTATACATTCAACCATATTACTCATTGATGGGAGATACATACACCTACAGAAATACATTTTTTTCATATTGATGTGACATTTAATCCTGACTATTTCTCTTGCACTAAAATAATACCAAATAGACAGTATTTTCTTTCCTGTATTATAAGTATGAACATCAGAATGATTCAGTAGACTGGAAGAGCAAAGATGCATTCATGTATAGAATTCCAGTGCCAAAAGAAAAATATAATTTATTTTTCTCCATTTTCTCTAAATAAAAACAAGCGTAAAATCAATTGTAAGGAGCACAGGATAAGTAAATTATCTCTATTGTTTTAGTTAAAATGCTGTGATTTAGATCTGTCACTTGGACATAGTGGTATTAAGCTGGACATATGAGGTGTGAGTTCAAAACTGTTTCCCCACTGGACAGAAGTCCTATTTTGAAAGACAAATCTCACTTGATTCTCTAAGTCCTAAGCCATAATATATCCTACAGTTGTTATATTTTAGTGAGCAAACCAGGAAAAGTATTGCTTGAATCATATATAACTCTTGCTTAAGGCAAGGGCAATAGCCTCAAATACTTGACTCACAGTTTAAAATAATTATTTTTATCAAGCTCCAAATTAAGTCTTCTGTGGATATGGTAATTGTGTGAATAAAAATGTACTTGTGTGAGACAAATTCCCTTCCTTTTCAGACTTCCTGTCAAAAAAATGTTGGTCTTAAACCAAATGGTGATAACTTCTTCCTGTCTCCTAAGAATACATTGAGAGGTAAAATTATGGGAATAGAGTGTTCTCATTTCAAGAACATCCACAGTAAGAATTAGCCTTAGCAATAATTGTGACTGTAACATTTTTTAAGAGAGAGAGAGAGAGAGAGAGAGAGGATTTTTTTAATATTTATTTTTTAGTTTTCGGCAGACACAATCTCTTTGTTTGTATGTGGTGCTAAGGATCGAACCCAGGCCGCACGCGTGCCAGGCAAGCGCGCTACCGCTTGAGCCACATCCCTAGCCCAATGACTGTACCATTTTTAAAGAATGGGTAGATTATGAAATATTGGAAAGGAGAGAGGGTGAAATAACAGAGGGTGAGTAAAATTTTAAAATCAGTTTGTACATGGTCTTTTTTCTTCATAATTGTCTCTATCATTGATGATGGTTGTATAGTAATTGTGTAATACATTCATTTTTTAAAAAAAATGCCTTAGGACAAAAGTTAGATTCTAATCTTACACATAACTTCAAATCAAGTTTAAGATATAGCTTTGAAGAACTATTTTGTGAAATCCACAAAAATATAGAGAAAAATATCCCAAATGCTTATATAATCTTGAATGTTTGTAGTAACTGTCTCTAAGCCCAACTTCAAAAGAAGAAATAATTAGGAAAAATGTTGATATTAAAGATTGCAAATGTTTTAAATTTTAGTTTACTTGTAAGGAAAAAAATAATTTAAAAGGAAATCATAAATTGAAAAAGAACTGTATGCATAGACAAAGATTGTCTTGTAAGAAACAATAAAAGAAGGAACACAATAATTTTTACGGTATATAAGACATTTATAGACATAAAAATAAACATGTCAAGCATGGAAGAGGTAAATTTCACTATTTGTAAAGGGAATGCAAGTGAAAACAACAAAATGTCATTTTCAATCTCATTTTTAGAGCTGCTTAGATCATTTTAGACCTTGTATTGCCACAGCAAATAAGAGAAAGGTCTTTTTTCCCACACATTTTTTACTGGTGCATTATAGTTGTACATAATGGTGGGATTTATTGTTATATACTCATACATGCGTACAACATAATATATATTGTCCAGTATCACTCCCCAGAACATTCCCTTTCCCTCCCTCTCTTCTTCCCACTGCTTGGTCCCTTTCCTCCAATGATTTCTCTTTGATTTTCAAGAGATCCACCTGCACTTTGGTTCTTGTTTTTCCTCTCTAGCTTCCACATATGAGAGAAAACATACAACCCTTGAGTTTGACTTCTTTTGCTTAACATGATGGTCCATCATGTTAAAATTGGTTCCATCTGATTTTCCTGCAAATGCTGTAATTTTATTTTTCTTTACAACTAAATAAAATTCCCTTGTGTACATATATGCCACATTTTTTAAATCTGTCCATCAATTGATGGATACCTAGACTGGTTTCATAATTTGGCTATTGGGAATTGTGCTACTATAAACAGGGGTTTATGTGTATTACCGTAGTAACAAGATTTTAAATATTCAGAATAAATATCAAGTAGTTGTCTAGCTGGGTCATATGATAGTTTTATGCCTAGTCTTGTGAGAAATCTCCATACTGATTTCCATAAAGGTTGCACTGATTTACAGTCTCACCAACAGTGTAAAAGTGTTCCTTTCCCTCCAAATCCTCTCCAGTTTTTAATATTAATTATATTCTTGGTGTCTGCCATTCTGACTGGTGTGAGATGAATCTATTGTATAGTTTTGATTTGCATTTCCCTGATTGCTAATGATGTTGAACACCTTTCAAGTATTTCTTGGCATTTGCATTTTTTTCTTTTAAGAAGTGTTCATTTAATTTACTTGTCCATTTATTAATAGGTTATTTGATTTTTGGTGTAAATTGTGTTGAGCTCTTTATTATTTTATATATTAATCCTCTATCAGAAAAATATTTGGCAAAAGTTTTCTCCCATTCTGTGGGTTCTTTTTGCCTTCCTCTTTTTTTTTCTTTGCTGTGCTGAAGCTCTTTAATTTCATGTTGTCACATTTCTTAACCCTTGGCATTATTTCCTGAGCTTTAGGGGTCCTATTGAGAAAAGTTATTGCCTATTCCTATATGCTGGAGTGTTGACCTTATGTTTTGATACAGGAGTTGTGTAGTTTCAGTATTCAGTTATAGTCTAAATAAGCAGATATAACTAAAAATTAATTTAATAGCAGTGGGAAATATTTTATTAATGCCAGTTAAATGAAATATACTACATTTTCATGGAAGGAATACTTTGATATTATAACACATGCATAAAATGTTAATGGTATTTAGCTTTAGATGGGATTATAGATAAATTTTTATATTCTTTTTATTTTGAATCTTTTATTACTTTTATAATCAGGAACAAACTACTTTAAAGACTCCCTTCTAAACATATATTCATTCTCAAGCCGCATATTGATATTACCTCCATATTCCTAGTCTATGTATTGTATAAACATTAAATTTGTTTTGAAATTCATGAAAAATGAGCAACTAGTTGAAAATATATTCCCACTGGGCATTTCAACTCTCCATCCTAGGACACAGTTATGGTTCTCCAGTTCTAAGGAGTTCTTCAAGGCATGATTTTCACTTTGTCTAAGTGGTGTGTATTTTCTCTTTATTATTATTTCTTCTATTTTGCTGTTTCTTTTGCACAAAACATAGAAAGAAAGGTCTTAAGAGACTGTTAAAGATAATCAGGATGTTTAGAAGAGCCAGTGGAGAGAAAAACTCTCAATCTTTACCTCTGGCACAGTTACCACAGTCTTTTTTCTTTAACTACTGCTTTTTTTACCAGTGACATATAACTCATTACTAATGGGAAATAGGATCACAAGTTTGTGCTTGTCTTGAAAACTGCCCTTAAATACTCCTGAAAATACCCCCACTTTTTTCCATTGCAGACTGATTGTCCACTATAATCTAGGCAGAGGGCTCAATCTTCAGGAACCATTCTATAAACCTCTTAATTAGTTATCTGTTGTTGTATACATCCAAATTTGTCAGCTTAAAACAATGAAATTTATTATGTCCACAGTGTCTGTAGGTCAATAATTTCAGAGACACTTAGTTGAATGGCTCTAGTTTATGATCTCTCAAGATATTACAGTAAATATATCTGTCAAGACTTGACTAGGCTACAAGATCTACTTCCAAGATGGCTCCCTCATATGGCTCACATTGGTGATGGCTATCAGGCAGGAGGCCTCAGTTCTTTGTCTCATGATCTTCTCTATAGAGGAACTTAAAGCATCCTCATGACATGGTGGGTATTTCACAAAGGGGAGGTAGTCCACAAGAGATTAAGGTGGAAGCTGTAATATCTTTTATGATGGAGCCTCAACACTCACACAGGATTTCTTCTAAATTATTCCTCTTTGAGTCAGACCTACACAATGAGAGAGAGGAAAAAAGTAAACAAGACTGTGAATTCCAGCAGGCAAGGGATCACTGGGTGCCATCCTGGAATATGGTTGCTGGTGAAGGAATATGCTCCCTGGCCCTGGATAATTAACTTCCTTCTCACATGCAAAATATACTCATCCCCTTTCATGTTCCCAAAAATCTTTTTCTATTATGGCATCAGTTAAAAATCCAATAGCTCATTATGTAAGCCAGGTGCATTTGTTTTCCATTGCTGTGTAACAAAATATGCAAATATAGCAGCTTTAAATAATACCCATTTATTATCTCAGAACTCTGTAGGTCAGAAGTCTGAGGATGGAGTAACTGGGTTCTTAGCTCAAGAAATGACAGACCAAACTCAAAGTGTTTGTCATGGCTTCAGTTCCCATGTAGAGTTTGGGGTTTTCCTCCAAGCTCATTCTGGCTGTTGGGAGAATGCATTTACTTGTGATTGACACACTGGGGTTTCTAGAGGCTTCCTGCCATTCTGTGCCAAGTGACCCACTCCACAATGTGGCAATTAATTCTTTCAAGGTTAGCAAAGGAATTTCCCAGCTGCTTGGCATTTCTGATTTCCTTTGACTGACCTCTAGACCCAGATGTAAGGATTTTGTATGATTAGAGCAAGCCTATCTAACTCTTTGAATTAAAGTCAAATGATAAGTAAATTTAATTATATCTTCACAATCCCTTTTACCATGTAAAGTAATAGAACTGGGTTATGGTATTCCATCATATTCATAAATTCCTTCTATATTTAAGGAGTGGAAAATAGAGATAATGCCTTCACACAGAGAAATGTGAATCTTAGAATCTAACATACCAGGTCTGGGTAAATCTGTACTAGTTTGCTATTGTAAATTACTAGATGAGATAAATCTGTATTAGTTAACTATTACTATGTAATAACTTGCCCCCTTAATTATCTGCATAACATAAGGATAAGTATGACTTCCTTCACCCAATTTCTGTGGGTCAGGAATTCAGAAGGGTTTGATTGAAGATTCCTACATGAAATTTGTGGTGAAGTTGCAGTTAAGAAATTAGCCAGAGACAGCTGTGGTAGTACACACTTGTAATCCCAACTACTGTTGAGGCTGAGGCAGGAGGATCACAAGTTCAAGGCCAGTTGCACAATTTAGGAAGACTCTATCTCAAAATAAAAAATAAAATGAACCAGTGATGTAGCTCCATGTTAAAACAACTGTGAATTCACTCCCTGGTACCACAAAGACAAAAGCAGGGAAAAACAAACAAACAAACAAACAACAACAACAACAACAACAACAAAAACAAAAAACAGGGTGGCTAGGTGTGGTAGTGTAACCTGTAATCACAGTTATATAGGAAGATTACAAGTTCAATACCAGTCTGGGCAAATTAGCACAACCTTGTCTCAAAATAAAAGTAAACAAAGAGCTGTGTATATAGCTCAGTGGTAGATTTCTTGCCTAGCATGTGTGAGTCCTAGAGTTTGACCCTGCATACTTAAAGAAATAAAAAGTTCAGCCAGGGTTACCAGTCCACTGGGGCTGAAAGATGTGTTTTTGTTGTTGTTGTTGTTGTTGTTGTTGTTGTTGTTTTATTTCGTGTGTGTGTGTGTGTGTGTGTGTGTGTGTGTTTTGCTGGGAATTGAAGCCAGGGCCTTGTTAATTCAAGGCAATCACTCTAACTGAGCTATATCCCCAGCCCAGAAAATGGGCTATTAAGGTGATTTATTCACCTGGGGGTCTTCTTGATGTTGGCTGCTTACAGGAAGTAGGTCTCATTTCCTCTGCAAATGTGCTGGCCCCCAGGCTGTGAGAGGTATTTATGTCATGGTGACTGACATCGATTGCCTCAACTGAGTCACAAGGGAGCAAAGAGAGAGAAGCAGTATTTTGCAGCATTTAGCTTCAAAACTTACACAACAGTATTTCTGCCATATTATATTGGTCACACAGGTGAATCCTGATAAAGTGTGGAAGGGGCTATGAAGAGCAGGAGGAAGCATAACCAGGCCATTTTGCAGGCTGGTTCTCACAAGCTCAATTAACAAAAACAAAAGAAACTTTTTTAAATAGAAGAAAGAACTTACTGAAATTGGTGCATTTTCTCTTGTGCCCACTGCCATAGCCAGTTAAGGTTCTCATCTCTCTTGCTATCTGTACATAGCTTTATCATTGCACCCTTGTTCCCAGTGTTATTCCTTTTTAAATGTTTCAAGTGGTCTAATGAAAAGCCAAACCCCATAACCCACTACAGACTTATAACAAGGCAACATGGACCACAACCTGTGTCTGTGTCTCTTGCATCATCTTCTTTACTTTTCCCACCTCCAAACTGTCTTTATGTTTCAGTCATGTTGGATTTCTTTATCTTTCCGTAAAAGGTACTGATCTCATTCATATTTCTTGCCTTTTCTTTTTCTGTTTTCTCTAAGAGCAACAGCTAGTAGTGACAATGCATGTCCTAAAATCCAGGCAGATACTTTGCTAAATCACACATTGGGTTGTTGAATTTTCTCCTTATCACAACCCTATATGGTAACTGTTATTGTCATTCTCATTCTGCAATTGAGTACCTCTAACCCCTATAAAAACACACATACCTCAGCTTACCAAATCACTGACTAAAATAATGACATATCAAACATACCTTATAAAAACAAACCCTATTACAATAGTCCATTAGAGTGAAAAAGTAAGAATCATGTATTGGTTTGAAACTTTTTAGTCCAAAAGTCTACAAAGAGAACTGTGTTGATGAAAAATCTTTCCCAAAACTCATCTGTTACAGCCCCTATATTCCTTATTTCTCCATCCAAGCCAAATTTTATAGTTGATAGTTATGTGAAGATCTATGTTACCACTACATAATGTTTAATTCTATCCACACATACCTCTTTTTAACAATACCCAGTAATCACTTCAACAATTTATTTTTTCAAACATATAGTGCCTCTGAAAGACAATGGAGAGATCCTTAAGCATGTTAGCCATTCCTCATTAGAGAAAAACATCCCCTCCTCTGAAAATCATTTACTGTACCCTAACATTTTGTGTGCTTTTGAAAATATAACTTCTTAATTTTAAAAATGTACCTGGGGATTTCTTCCCCTTCTGATTTTCCAAAGTAAAAATAGCATATTCCAGAATTCACCCTAAGAAAGTTAATTTTTCTCAAAAAGATATTGCTTTTCTAAAAACAATATGTCATTCAAATATGTTCCATAATTTGTTTATGTAGACATTCTCTCTGTGTTTATTCTAAATCTAGAACCAAAGAATGACTAGGCAATACCAATGCTGCTTTGGCTGTTTCTACTGAACAAAGTCATAAAACACAATACTTTATAAATATAAATTATATTATAGTGATTTATAAATGTTCTTTGCCAATAGAATCAGAAGAATAGGACATCTAATTCTTAAGACACTTAAGGAAATTAAGAATCTATATTACACAGGAAAGAATTTTTTTTAAAAAGAAAAATCTAATTTAGAATGGGCATAGAATCAACTAATATTTAAAATGTTCTCATTTCTTCTCTTTCAATATTATAATTTCATATTTCTTTTTTAAAAAGAACTGAATTTAAATACAGGAATTGTTAAACTATCTTCCAGAAAGTCAAGCATCCTTAACATTTCTGTACAGGTCCATTTATCAGTCTTGTGCAAGAGTTAGCAATTCATGGTACGGAGGTCTCATTTTGCTTTTCCTGCAGAGTTGATGATGCACATCAAACATCATCCCAATTCCTCAAGAATCATCCATTCTGCTGCTGCCTTTGATTCTCTCTTCTTGTCTGTCTGCTCTGCCTGTGTGTGAAGCCAATTACTACTTCCTTAGTTATAAATGTAAATGGCAAGTTTCCTCCTCCACTATTCAAAGCCAGTGTTGGCCTAGTAAGCAAGTCTGAAATAATCTGAGAAGATAAATTAGTCTTCCTGCTGTTTGTTGCTGCACTCTTACTTCAGCTTTATCTGCCAAATGCATCCATGTCTATCTTTCTGAGCTTTCTTCAAAATTCTTAGAGCTAACACATTTACATATTGAGGAACACATTATTTCTTCCTCATAACACTCAGTAGTTTTTAAGACATCCTGACATTGGCAATTACATCCCTTGCTATGCCATTGATATACTTCTCCCCCTTTCCTTTCTCTAATTTAGGCATAAAATCTTCTGTATTTCTGTCAGTGCATGCCTTTATTGCTTTTTGCCTTTCATTTTCATGTTCCAGTTGTTATAACAATTAGTATAACTGCAATTGATATAAAATTTGCCATTTACAAAGCAATCACAGTATAATTTCAAACAGTGATATTGTGCAATTACAGGGCTGTCCGGCAGATACTGATGGGATTATGCCATGGAATGGAAGACTTGCCTGGGTCTGGATACCAAATGTTTCAGTAAAATTAGAGCTGACTGCTATACACACATATGAAGACTGTTATAGCTGAGTAATGTACTGATCTGGAAGCACTGTAGCACACAATGCCTGTTCCTGGAGCTGGTGCCAGAACAGTACATGGTGGGAGGTTAGTGAGGTTGGGCTGGATCTGCGACAGAGGGGTGGAAGGCATAATAAGCCATTGCTGTGGTTAGCTGTTAGTTACTATTTATGAAGCTGGATTGATGGATTTTGGGACAATTTGTTGGATAGCCTGAGCTTGAACAAATGAAACTGACATCTGCACAGGGGTTGTATTAACAACCACTGGCTTTGCTTCCTATAGAGGCTTAATGCTAAAGAGGATCCTTGGGCTGCTGGTTAAGTAGCAGAATGAGGAGGTCTAGGGAAGCCTGGGGAGTGCCAGGAGGAGGTTCCCACACCATGCTGGAGACCAGAGCTCAGGCTCTGCCTGATCAGCCAAGTCCAGCTGCGCAGGAGCCTGGGCAAGGGTATGCACAATTCCATCCCACCACCTGCGGACCCCTGAGGAGGTCAGGCACAGGCCTGATCCGCCACAGCTTTACTGCACATGAGACAGGGCATAGGGTAGTCACAGGTCCATCCAGCCTTGGGCTGACCCTTCCTGGAGCTCAGACTCAGCCCAGGAATGACTCCGCCCACCTTTAGATGTCCTGTAGAGCTCAGGCTCCACCCAGCACTGACTCCACCTACTGGAAGACACCTGCCTGAGTTCGGCCCCAGCCCACTTCAGCTTGGCTGACAGGCCTGGGAGCCTGGCCCAAGGTAGGCCAAGGTAGGCCTGGCTCCTTCCTGCCACCAGCCCACCCCTACCAGAGCTCAGGCCAGATCCTGGACCACTTCTGCCCACAGGTGAACACCTTGCAGAGCTCAGGCTCCTGCATGATCAGTTGAGGCCAGCTGGACAGGAGCCTGGGCAAGGGTCAGCACAGTTCCATCCAGCCACAAGCAGACCCTTGTGGAGGTCAGGCCCAGGGTGATCTGCCCTGCTGAACTGCATGCAAGCCCATTCTCAGGGTAAGCCAAGGTCCATCCCACCACTGGTTGACATCCACTGGAGCTCGGGCTCTGCCCTGACCAGCCTCTTCCCCCTGCATGGGAGTCTTTACCTGGGGTAGGCCTTGGTCAATCCTGCCACCAGCTGACCCCCGCCTAAGCTGATACTCCAACCAGATTCACTTTGCCTGAGGCTCCAGGAGCCCAGCCCAGTCACAGGGTAGGTCAGAGTTCATCCTGACCCCACCAGATTGCCACTGTAGCTTAGGCTCAGCTTAGGACCACCTTGCACACCTGCCTGGCGACTGTGGCCAGGGTACACCTGGTTCCATCCAGCCACTGGCGGACCCCTGCTGCCACTGAAGCTCTGCCCAGGAGCCAGGCCCCAAGGAAGGCCCAGGTTCTACCCGCCACCTGCTTAAGTCTGTAGGTCCTCAGGCTCAGCCCAGGACTGCCTCCACTCACCAGCAGACAAGCTTGAGAGCTCAGGATCCATCCAGATGTGCCATGACCACCTGTGGCGGAAGCCCAGGCACAGGATGGCCACAGGTCTGACCTGACACCAGCCCACCGCTGCCGGAGTTCAGGCTTGGCCCAGATCCACCTTGCCAACCTGCAATGGAGCCGGGGCCCAGTAGAGGCCTGGGTTCCTCCAGCCACTGAAAAAAACCCAGCTTGAGTCCAGGCTCCGCCCATGAACCCTTCCCTCTAAGGGCAGACACCCGCTGGATCCATGGAAAAAGTTTGACTTCCATTGCAAATTGAGAAGATGAACCAGAATTCTCCAGCTGGCAAAGGGCTCTCTGCAAGAGGGAAAACTGTTGCCAGTTGCTAGAAAATAGAATTTGGTGATGCTCCTGGGGGTGTCTGCACAGCTCACCAGAGCTTAATCACATACGGAGCTCCTACAACTTAACAGGCAGAAACAAACAGCCGATAAGAATGGCAAAACCCAATAGCAGCTCTTTATAAAAGATGACATACCAAAAATTGAGATGACTTTCCACCTCACAATATGGTAATACAAAGGAAACCTAAAGTACATGTGTGGTTTTGCCTATCAAATACAAAGAATAAAAAGAGTGAGAAAATCTAATGTCAACAGTGTTGGAAAGTGGAATTATCATGCTCTGATCACTGCAATACAAAATTGTCATAACTCTCCTGCAGAGAATTTTTCAAGAAATATGCCCAAATTTAAATTGCATGCCTACCTTTAGCCCAAGAATTTCAATTTAAATAAGATATTCATTGTTGCTGTGGCATTTTTTTTTAATTTTAACCTGAAGTTGTCCATTGTAATCATTTTACATGCATATATAAAATATATTTTTACTAGGGTTTTTTTTTGGGGGGGGAGGGTGTAGTTGAACACATGCCTTTGTTTTATTTACTTATTTTTATGTGGTGCTGAGGATCAAACCCATGCTAGCTGAGCAATCTACTGCTGAGCTACATCCCCAGCCCCGCTGGTGTTTTATTTTTTAAAAAATATTTTGGCATATCTGTATACATATTCCTACATAATTGTATCTCAGACACATTTTTTTTTAAAGTTACCATATGGGCTGGGACTGTTGCACAGTCAAAGCACACTTGCCTGGCATGTCCGAGGCATTGTGTTTCATTCTCAACACCATTTATAAATAAATAAAATAAAGATCAATCAACAAATAAGAAAAACAAACATTAAAAAAAGAATATAGATGGTGCTTAAAAAAAAAAAAGTTAACCCAGGTGCAGTTGTCCATGTTCATGATATGAGACAATTAACATGTTAACTTTTTAAAAAGGAGTATGGTTCTATGGCACCAAAGAGGATCACATTATTATACAGCCATCACCATTGTTTGTCCATCCCCAGGATTTTCTACTCATGAATTCAACCTGTCCTCATTCAATACTACTTGCCACTTTTCCGTCTTCCTCATCCCAGTACCAACCATTCTACTTCCTGTCTGTATGAATTTGATTATTTCAAAGATTTACTTGAACACCACCAAAGTCCAAGAGCAATATGTGCTGGTGTATGTGTGTACATGTACACACACACACACACACACCTCCATATACATACAAAACGTGCATGAGTAACCAACTTTGCCTTCTTGCTTTCCACATTGATGTTTAGAAATCCTCCTATACTTTGTACACATTCATTTGTTTTGTTCCTGGACTTTGATGATTGATACGTTTGATCTATCAGAGCATCATGAGTTTATTTTGATGTACATAGTGAGACAGGGATTGGATTTCATGTTGTTACCTACACCATTAGGCATCTTCAAAATGGTCCCAATACCTTTTGCAGAATAATTTGTCTTTCTCCCAATAATGGAAATGTGTCCTTTGTGGCATTATAAAGTGCTTTATCTATGCAAGTCTTTCCTGATCTCTCTTTTAAGTTCTGTCACTCTGTTCCCAGTTCCCACACTTCAGATAAATTGTAATTCTCTAGGTGAAGATACCACTGGGTGCTAAATCCATGACTTATTTTATTTTTCCAAAATGATCCTTTTGTGTTGGGCATGACGGCCTATACCTGTCATCCCAGTGGCTTAGGGTACTGAGGCAGGAGGATTGCAAGTTCAAAGCTAGCCTCAGGAACTGGGAGGCACTAAGCCATTCAGTGAGACCCTGTCTCCCAATAAAATACAAAATAGGGCTGGGGATATGGCTCACTGGTTGAGTGCTTCTGAGTTTCAATCCCTGGTACCAAATAAAAAATTTAAACACACACACACACACACGCACACACAATCTCACACATGTATACTTTTGTGACTTAATTTTTCAAAATGACTTTAGACCTTTTTTTTTTCTTTCATGATACCTTCTGGAATTAAGATTTTATACAGACTGACATGAGGAAAATAGATAGCTGGTCAACACTGGCCTCTCTCTGAAGGAATAGACTTTACCTATTATGACGTGGTTCTCTGTTTTCATAGTTTTGTTTATGTGGACCCTAAAGACTTAGGAGAACAACATCTGAGTGCTCCATATAGCTATTTCAATGGATTTCAGTGGGATCTTCCTCTCTGGTTTCAACCCCAGTATTTATTTTTATTTTACTGGGGATTGAACCTGGGGGAGCTTAACCACTGAGCCCCATCCC
>NW_026006421.1:171585-203733 GCF_001458135.2 Marmota marmota marmota
TGCAAGATACTATCACTTTTTACAATTTTCTTAAGAAACCATGCTATTTTTATTAGGACTGATTTGTCACCAGCAAGTACAGCCATAGGCAAAGCTTCACTGTTCACCCAGAGATGATTCATGGGCTCCATTAAAATACCATGTGAAAGCAAACTTTTACTTACCCCCAGTATTATAGTTTGCTCTTAATCACCCCCCACCACCTCTCCTGAGTGATCGCCTACACTTTCTACTTTCCACTGTTGTTGTTCAAGTCACTAGGTTTGTAGACAGAGGGGTACAGCTGTCCAAAGGCCTTGGCCTCCCTCTGGATGCAGCCAGATTCTGTGGCTTCACCCTGTTTCCAATTTTTTTTCTTTTCTATGGCGGGGCAGGGGGTCTCCCCAACTCCAAAGTCCATTCTTGGGGAATCAAGAGAGAAGAATTTCCATTGCACCCCCGAGTGGCACTGCTCAGTCTTGAATTTACTGACTGGGGTAAATAATGAGGCCGCTGTAGCCTAGGATAATGATCTCCATCATAGCAGGCTCATCAGAAAACAGACTGAAATTATATATTGAAGTACAGTGAAAATTTCCTCCTGCATGTTTTATGTAAACCAGTTTATTCAATGAACATTCAATAAATCTACAGTTCTTCAAATGCCCTGTTCATAGTAAAAAGAAAGAGGCATAAATATTTGGATTGGTGAGCAGCCAACTCTTCACCTAGAAAGCCATCAAGCTGTTGGAGCATCTTTTCAGGAGCTCAGATGTTTATGTCAAGATGGCATGTCAGCCAAGAGCTAAATATTGTTTTTGGATGAATCAGATATGTGCCCAATGGACTCACATCTTCAGATACAAGAATACCAGTGTTGTGCAAAAGGTCAGAACTGAGCTGGTGACAGATCTCAGACCTTGGGCAGGGCTAAGGACTACAAGTCTATGGGGCACATTTTACATTTGACAACTATAAAGCAACAAAGAAGAGAAATTACCCAAGCTCAGGCCCTCAACTGCTGATGGTCTTGGGTCTATGTCCTAGGATCTAAAGGAAAAGAAATCTGCCCCCCAAAGACTTGAAAGTCAGGTCCTTTCCAAGTACAGTATTTTATATTTACTGTTTGCAAGAGCATGTGAGAAACAGTGACATTAAGGAACAGTTTATTTGAAAATTGTATCAATCAGGGTCGTTGTAAGTGATAGGAAACTTAACTCAAGTTGGATTAGGCAGGCCAAGAATTTTATCGAGTCATAGATTTGAGCATGATGGGGGTATGGCTAGATATAGGAACACAAAAGAAGTCACCATGTAGTTCTGTTTGTCCATCTTTTAACTCTGCATCCATCTGGTTTGGTTACATTCTAGAGTAGATATTGTTCACCTATAGTAAGGTGGCCACCAGCTGCTCCAACTCAACACTGTAACTTCTCAGCCACAGAAGGAGACAGAGAATAGCTGTCTTCAGATAACAGCTAAGAAGTGGTTTTTATTAACTTTAATTAAGTAAAGTTTCCATATCTTAGCCCATTGCAATTGTCAGGGGATTTAAGACTTCTGATAGGCCAGAACCAAGTCACATGCCCATCTCTGAACCCAGCAAAATGGCAGGGACTGAGAAAAGGTGGGGGAGTTCTCATCAAAAGAATAAGATTTGTCACAAGGAGGATGAAAAGTGGATTTGGGGCAAGTAAATCTTGCCTGCAAAACATGTCACAGAAAATAATAGAAGGAGATGGACATGTGTGGTTTGAGCATGATCACAGTTAACAGTGAATCCAGGAATCCTAAACTTGGAGCTTCCTCTAGATCTAGAACAACAGTATATTTGTGAAAGCAACAGATCTCTTGTCAAAAAAAAAACAAGGTCTACAGGAAGATCATAATGAAAACAGGTAAAAGCAAGCTATTTGACTGAGGGAGGGAACTGGAAGAAGGGGAAAAGGCCAAAATCCTGTCTTCTTGCTTCTCCCAAATCTAGCATTTAGTTCCTCCTTGTAAATGTAAGAAAGACTTTCAAACAACTGCTGAGGGGAATGGAAGAAACCTAGGGGCTGAGGGAAACCTTCATTAGGACAGAATGAACTAACCCCAGTGAAGGCACTTCCCAAGTCAGTCCTCTTTGACCTTGTTGATTTTCAAGGAGAAAGCCTTAGTATTGTATTAGCATGATTTAATCAATTTTGTCGTTTTTACTAATACTCATTTGAAACTTAAGATGTGACTTCTGATTCAGAATGCCCTTTGGTGACCATGACAGGCTAGAACTATGAATATTTTGTTCTCATGGTTTTGTTTTTACTATTTTGTTCTATTAAGGGAAATAATTTTGATTTTTCTATGTAATAATGGTGATATTTGTTTGTGTGTTCCTTTTGAGTTAAAAATTTATAATGTGGTAAAATACACACATGCAATTTGCTATTGTGACCAGTTTTAGATGGAGAGTTTGAGGGTAGCCCAAGGACCATCAGCACCAATCATCTACAGAACTTTTTTTTAATCTTCCCATGCTACAACTGTGTCCCCATTAAATGGAAATTACTCATTGCCCCCTCCCCTGGTCCCTGGCAAGAACATATTTCTTTAAATACATGTATACAAGAAAAACATATACATATGTGCAAATAAAATTATTCAAAAAATAAAAGTACAGAAGGTGCACAGAGGAAAATGTAAAGTTATGAGAAAGGTTTGGAAAACACTGGAAGTGTTCCCCTCACCCAAAATGATAGACTCCTCCCCATCACACTCTTGCAAACTCAAACACTGTGTCACCTTGGGAAGAGTGGAGGAAAGTGTCCTGTGGTTCAAGGTGGCCTTTTTTCTAAGGACAGGGTTAACTGCTGTAAAGTCCCTTTCTTCCTCAATCTCAAACCTGGGTGTGAGAACTGGCACTGCCCAAAAGGATGCTGCTCATTATTCTTTCATAATGTGGCACCTCAATCTTCAAATCCAGCCAGGTCCCCTTTCTTATTGACAGTGCATATAAATGCTCACAGATCTAGGCCCATGGGTACTAGTGACACAGGATGGAATCATATGAACAGCCTGCTGACCTGTTTTGCACCCCATGTGCCCACCTTCTGCTCACACTAGGAACCACCCATGCCGCACCTCTTCCTGGTTTATTTTTTTTCCTCTGTGCCATGAAAGACACTGAAATATTGGAACACTTTTTCTCTCACTGAATTGAAAGACTAACTCCACAAGGGCTCTATCTCCCTCACAGATTTCCTTGGAGCCTACAGCAGTGCTGGGGAATGGCCATATCTTCATAAATAGTTACTAAACAGGAAAATAAATGGATGTGTGGGTTTTAGCAGCCAGTGACTATGAGGAGCATTAGGGGCCACATGGGCTAGCAGAGTTGGAGGAGCATCTGGGGGACCCCAGTGATTGGGTGTAGCCATGCCCATACCCAGCCCTCAGCTCAGGGGAGGTGGGGAAAAGCCTGCTGTGGTGTGTTCACAGACTGCATTTCCTGTTCCTCTTCTCTGTTCCAAGCTCTTTGGAGAACAAGTCAGGAATGGCCTGCAAGTAGGGTCTGTTTCAATAAAATGTGGTTGTCATTGGCAGACAGTTGCAGGTCCAGGCTTCAGGGACACCTGCTCCTCATTCACAAATCTTCCTGTATTCCAACTGGGTCTATGCTGATGGCAGAGGCTCAGAGAATCTGAGCCAGAAGGGGCATGAAGAGAATCTAGCCTCCTGCCTCCCAGTGAGCAAGTGGCAACATTCCCAGTGCCCTGGTGGAACTGATGAGATTTATGGCATATGGTAGTTGAACCCAGCAAGTGCTGGGCATGCTGATCAAGCCTCTGACCAGCGCTGGATTTTGTACTTGTTCAGGG
Source organism: Marmota marmota marmota (assembly GCF_001458135.2). Lineage (NCBI taxonomy): Eukaryota > Metazoa > Chordata > Mammalia > Rodentia > Sciuridae > Marmota > Marmota marmota. The sequence continues at coordinate 175,422 of NW_026006421.1, forward strand.
GATGCTGCCATGGTCATTCTGTTCCATACGTATAGCCCCAGGTTCTCTGGAACTCCAGGGGAAACTGCCTCATTTGGAAGCAGAAAGCCAGGCCTGCTGTGACAGAGGCCCATCCTAAGAGGCTGGGGCCCTGGGGAGAAAGTGCCTCCATTTACTTTTAAAACAGGTGTGTTTATCTGCATTTCACACCTCAAGGCTCCAGGGAGAGAGTGAGGATGCTGCTCCCCAAATACCCTGATTTCATTTGAGAGGCTACTTATGCAGAATCTGTGGGGTAGACTCCAGAGATTCCACTGAAGACAAAGGCAGGAAAAGAAGGCCAGAGGTGTTTGGCAGAAGGCAGAAGGGGAGGTTCTGGGTGCAGATCCTCTTCCTAGGGCCACCCCACCACCTCCAACAGCATCAGGACCTGCAGGACCAAAGTCCTTCTGAGTCTGACTCAGAGTCTCCATGGGGTGCTCTTAAGACTTGGGGAGGCAGAGGCAGGATACACATCCATGGGCACTGCCTTCCACAAACCTTCTTCAGCCCTCAGCATTGCCTCCACAGTGCTCTGGTGACATCATCCTAGGAGACATAGGGTCCTGAGTTCACACCCCCGTTCTGCCACTGGCTAGCTGTGTGGTCTCTGGTGTGTTCAGGGCTGCTCTGAGGCTCAGTGTTCTCAGCTGTCAATTGGAAATAACTAACAGTCCTTGCCACAGGGGCCACAGGGTTACTGTGAGTATTGGAAATGTTACTATGCCCAAGTGCTTAGCAAGTGCCTGTTGAAATATTCAGTGAATCTGACAGTGGTGGCTGTCCCTATCAGACAACTCTGTGGATAATGAATGCCCTGTGGTTACTCACTCAGGTCTTCTCTCCTATCAGCCTTCACTGTCACAGCTCCAGCCTTTTTGAGAGAGGGAGGTGGGATGGAATCCTGCTTCTGTCCCAGTCAATCCCAGAGAGGAGTGTGCCTGCAGCAAGGGCTCCATGTTGATGACAGCATTTGACCAATGATCGGCCTCCCTTTTGGTGTGTGTGTGTGTGTGTGTGTGTGTGCGTGCGCACACGCGTGCTCATTTGTGAGTTGTATGGATCGTGTGTATGGGTGTGTGTGGTATTCATGTGTGCTTTCTCATGTGTGACTTTCAAAATTCTTTGTAGCTCAGCCCACTTTTAATTAGAATCCCACGTCCCTGCCCCTCCAAGCCCTGTTGGCCAGGCACAGGAGCTGCCTAGGACAGAGTGTCCAGGCAGCTGAAGTACCCAGATATCCTCAATTTCTCCTCACTGGGGTGGTGAACTCTGGTGCATTCTGCACCCAGGAAATAATGGCACCGAGAGGAACAGCTACTTGATGGGAAGATTCCAGCAGAGGCCATTCTGCTAGCTCTGGGCCACCCAGATGCTCCTGCCTGGTCCCACTGTGCTCCCCAAGTTTCAAGCCCCTTGTAATGATGTAGATTAGGGGATTTGTCCCTGGCCTCTAGCTTCACTTTTTAACCCTGCTTCCTCCTTGAGGGGCCATTTCCTGTTCCTCCTGCTAGGTTCCCTTGCACAGGGACCACACCTAGAGGCTCACACTGTATGGGAGAAAGACCTGTCCCATTAGGTGGGGAAACTCTGCCCTGTTGCCCACACTGAAAGATGACACTTCCATTGTTGCTAATGTGACCACCAAGCTCCCCACAGCCCAATATGGCAGGACATGGGATTGTCCCTGTCTCCTCTTTGCTCTGTTTTTGTTCTGGAGAATTTGTCCCCTGGTCTATTTTCTCTCTCTGACACTCCAGCTCTTGCCATCTTGGACCCTCCCACCATCTGAAAAACATGGTCCTGCAGATTCCTGTCCTACTCATCACTGAACCAACCTGGAAAAGGCTACTCCTTGTTTGTCCTGCATCCTTCTTCTCCCTGAGGTCTAAAGACACCTACCAGTGGCTAAGGCAGGAAACACCAGACCATGAAAAGGGCAAAAAGAGGTGGCACCTAGTTCCTGAGGATCTCCACCAGTCCTTTTCCTCCCCACTCTCTTACCCTGTCTTATATCTGTTACTCTCAATTCCCAGAGGTTAGAAATTGATTGGTCATGAGAACATCACCTGCTCCATCTGTTGGTCAATAAATAAAGCTCTTTCTTCTGCTCTCACTTTATCTCCCAACTCATTGGCTTTATCAAGGGACAAAAGAATGAGACCCTTTCTGGGTGATGCTATCTCTGAGTATTGTCAACCTGTTGGTGTGACACTCCATCTCTCCAGATGAGGCAGCAGCATCAATAATGGATGTCCATGTTGTAATCATTTAACCCCAGGAGATCATTCTAATAAGAACGGGTTACATTGGTGTGTGTGAGTGTGGCTCAATGTCCTGAAAAGACCTGAGAATCACATGCTTGTGCAGGTTTCTTAGATGCCATGGGAGCATTGTCCAGGACCATGGCCAAGAATCCACCTAGCCACTCGTTAACCTTGCAGGGTTTTAGTTGATACACAGCTCTGATGTTTGCAAATTATAGCTTTTACTCACCAATGCAAGGGACCTAGGAAAAGGAATGCCTGTCTCAGATGGTTGCTTTGGTTACAGCAAACCTCAGGCCTGTGACCTCTGAACTCCCTGGGATCAAGGTCTGGCCAGCCTTTTCTTTTCTCCATTGCTCCCAGATCAGAGAAGGAGTCTGATGTGTATTTCTGTGAGACTCATCTCAAGCCATAGTCCTGCTTACCTGTTTTCTCATTTGTAACAAAGAAATAAAAGCTCCCTAAAGATCAATCACTTATTCAGAGTCTCCAAGCAAACAGAGGATAGTGCCAGCAGTCCTGACACTGGGATTTTACTACACCCTAGATATTCCTGATGTCCTGATGGCCTTCCAAAGCCTTTGTCCCACATCAGGGAGTATTGAATTGGATGGACCTGCCCCAGACAGCATAGGGGGCTGCCCAAGACATAAGACCACATTCCTTCTCCTTCATTGCACCAATGACATACATTCAGCAACAGGCTTTTATTTTATGCAAGAAAGAGAGGCATTGGGAGAGACCACTTACCTTGCAGCCAAGCTTCCTTATGGTTGCTGTGACCTTGAAGGAGAATATCTGTCCCTCTCATTCATGGGGAAAGCCCAGCCACCACCCCAGAACCCCAGCATGGGCATTCAGCAAGGGCTCCAGGATACTGCTCTCATCACCTCACCTGGGGACTGTGATGTAGTTGGGGTTCTCACCACCTCCCCATGCCCCTGTCCCATCCTATACTCTCTCCAGGGCAGCCAGAAAGATCTTTCTAAAGTGAGACCACTTGGCAGGGACTGGACTACGGTAAGTGCAGCAGGGTCCAAAATAAGAGGGGGCCTCATTCCCAGGCCATGAAAGTTCAAGGCACATGTCTCACCTGCTGAGAACCCTTCAGTATTTCACTTATACCCCCTTCACCCCAGCCCTCACCCACTGCTCACAGCTTACAGAATAAAGGAAAACTCCCTGTAGGAGTGTAGCCTGGTCCCTGCCTACCTCTCCTGCCTTCTCTATCCAGCCCCACTACAAGCTTCTTTTTATTGCTCTACTCATTTGACAGAGTTTTCCCTCAGCGTTTGTATAAAGAGTGATTCTTTTCTACCAGTTTTAGCTGCAAATCCCACCAATTCAAAGGCCTGCCCTGAGCACTACCTAAGCAGGTGCCCATGCCACAGGCACTCACTGGGTTTAGTCTTCTGCTTTAGTCACTGCTATACCCTACTTATTACTTGGTACCCCTGCTGGAACTCAGCTTCACAAAGGTAGAGAGAGGGTTTGTGTTGGTCATAGAGTGGTCCCCAACACCTTGCATAGCACATAGCACATCATAGGTACAATTAAAAATTTAGCTAAGAAAAGGAGTAGTGATTCTATTAAAGTCCTTTGGGTTCTGCAGAGTGAGGGGCACAGTGCTGTACCTAGGTCACAGGCCTGGGTCATGGACCCTCTTCCCCAGCCAATTCCATGGATCCCAAGGAAGGTGCTCACCACTCTGGTTCTCTGTAACAGAAACTCCAGGGGTGGGACCAGCAGGAGCACAGTTGATGGGACTACTGGGCCCTGGAGTGTTTTGCTTACTTCTCCCACCCAGTCTCTTCTCCCCTTTCTTATTGTGTTCTGTGCATCCCCTACAGATATGTCCCCAGGCTCTTTAGCCCTGTGCATGCTGGTGGTGTTGGGCAACAGGAGAGAGATGGGCCAATAGGTGCCCACTATGCCTGCTGATCCTGATGGGGCCACAGCTCCTCTTTTGAGACCTTGGCTCCTGGGACTGCCACTCCCACTCCCTCGCTGTAGCCCAGAAACCCTCCCACTTCTGGCACCTCACTCTAACATTTCTAGGGGATCCCCTCCACTCCAAGAGCCTGGGATGCTGCCCCAGGGTACTGAGAAAGTCACCTAACTCCTCTGTTCCTCACAATCCTCCTGTATATGACAGAGAGAGTAATGTCACTAGCCTCCTTGGGTCATTGCAATAAATAAATGACTTGATGCATAGGAAGTGCATTGGACAGTACTTGATAAGGACTGGATAATTGGCTACTCTTACCATTATCTTATTAAATATGTTCTCACTGCCATTTTCCACATTAGGTACTGCACTCTGGTACATAACAGGCAGCAGTGAGGGAGAGACTGTCATTTCTCTAATTTTCCTCCTGAAAGAACTGCTGTAGAGTGGTGTAGCACTTTCCTACACACAGGGGAAACATGGAAGGGTCATGACCTGGGGAAGTCTGATTGCTTTGCTTGTTATCTGGATGAGAAATCCAAGGTTCCCATCTCCAAAGAGTGTAGTCATATGTGTGTATGTGTGTGGGGGGGTTCCTACACATTGTCGGATGCTTAGCAGCATTCCTGCTTTCTCCTTCTAGGTTCCAGGACCCTGCCCCCTGCCCAATACCCTGAAAGATCTGATTCAAAGTGTCAATAGCAATAAGGTTGAGAGACCCTGATATAGGGATTATGCAGATCCAAGAAAACCCACAATATTGGAGGTGAGAGTTCTGAACTCACTTGAACTAGTAGGAGAAGGGATAAGTAGATGAGGTTAACTAGAACAGCAACTAATAAAAAACACTCAGAGAAGCACTGGAAAATGCCATAGATGTGTCAAAGCAGAACTCTAGAGAAGGTTCAAGGAACTCACAGGAAGACCAAAAACCAACTGAACAAATATCTGAAAGGTAATAATTAAAAGTAGAAGAAACAGACCCCTCTCAAAAAATAAAATAAAATAAAATGAAAATCTTTAATGCTGGTAAATCAATTACATTATACATTATTGGTCTAAATTCACTAATCAAAACACAGATATTGGCAGAGCAAGGTGAATTATATGTTGTCTATCTGGAACTTTCTTCAAATGTAACTGTGGAGGCAGAAAAAACATAATGTTTTTAAAATTTCAGAAATGAAAGAATTTTGAGATGGGTTAAAAATGTGTGCACATATAATAAACTATTTCTTACTGCTCAGTTTCTTAAGTAATATGGGACAGCTGAAGTGCAAATTGTATTTGATGCTCAATGTGTGAAAAGCAAGTTTAAGATAACTCTATTTTAGGAGTGTTCAGATTCGTGGCCTCACTCAAGTTCTCAGTGCTTCATAGAAGTTTGCCACAACAGCCCTTAAATGCACACTGCTGTACCCAGGCAGCACTGGGAAGAATACACAAGCAACTGCTCCAGAAAGTCAAAATGGATTTGCAAGACACCAGAGGAAAAAACAGAAAATAAATAATAAAACATCTGCCGTTAGCCCTAACATAGCAATGCTTAAAATGTCAATGATCTAAATATACCATTTGAAAGAGAGAGACAATGATAGAGTCAATTAAAATAATACAAGAGTATTACATGTTGTATGCGAGAAGCTCACTTCAAGCACAGTGACGTAGGAGATGGCAGTAAAGGAGGAGTAAAGTTGTGTTGGGTCACGCTAATTTAGTAATGCAGCAGTGGCCAACATAGTTTCAGATAAGTAGACTTTACAGCAAAGAAAATGTCTGGCATCAGCAAGGGACCCTAAGTATGGAGAAAAGGAAGGCTCCACCAGGAAGATGAGCTTTCTTAAATAGGTATCCACCAAACTACTGAGCTTCAAACAAGAGGGGCAAAAGATGACATACCTGAACAGAGAAATAGATCAACTCACTATTAGAACTGAAGACTCCAACTCAACTTGAAGATATTGGCATTGGACACTTTGTATCAGTATTTGACATGCCTAGTAAACAGATCTATCAGGCAGGAGTCAGAAGGGACAGTAAAACTTAATAGCTCCATAATCAGCTGGATCTGATTCACACTCACAGACTGTTTTGTCCAATAATCACAGAACATGCATTTTCACCAGGTTTACATGGAACACTCACCAAGAGAGACCATGTCCCCATTCACAAAGGAAACCTCAAAGATTCAGGAGAATCGAGGTTGCAATGAGAAATGAATGTTCTCTTCCCATAATGAAATGAATCCGGAGTAAACAACAAGACCCCAGGAAAATCTTTAAATGTGAATATTAAATAGAACCATCCTGCATAACCCATGAGCCAATTAGGAAGTTACCAAGGACATATTGAAAATTCGCACGATCAAATGAAAATGAACATATAACATCAGGACAGATAAAGAGAGAATAAATGTGTCACTATTACCAGTAGCAAACCAGAGGTATCCCTGCACATTCCACCACTACAGAAAGGAACACAGCAAAATCTACACTCAAAGAGCTGAACTTGGAAGAAGCAGGTGCCTTTTTGAAAGTCTCAAACTACAATGGTAAAAATGTGATATAATAAATGGTATCCAAAACTTACGAACTGTTTTAGGGCATTATGTAAAAATGTGGATGTGTAACCGATGTGATTCTGCAATCTGTATTTGGGGTAAAATTGGGAGTTCATAACCAACTGTTTATTTCTCTAATATTCTATCTAAAATATCCAAACTTCAACTAACCATGGGTAATTGAAAATGCAAAAAGAGAAGTCACAAATAAGGGAGATGATGGTATAGTGTGGCCCGAGTTTGAATGCAACCCTATCACACTCCTTGGATTATTACTACAAAGAAATGCCTCCTCTTTCTGGGCCTCAGGTGCTTTATTTGTGGATAGAGGAAATAGTATCTAACTTAACGTGTTGAGATATTTCAAAGCTCTTGTGTCTGCTGAGAATCCTTATAAGTATACATTTTTAATGCTAATATTTTAATTAAATAAAATTAAATATCTGACCTCTAAGCTTTAATTTGTCCAACTAAGGCTGGCATTATGGAGAGGGCTCACAGAAGACTAGACATAAGGCCTATCTTTTCTCTGCTTGCTGCCTTCGAGCTCCAGCAAAGCACTGTGCACCTTCACCATGACATTTCCAGCAAGAAGGATTTTAATTCTTTTGATAGTTTTCCATGAGCTCTTCCCTCTAAGGTTAACATGGAGTTTAATTATACTTTATTCTCAGAGAGGAGTGGAGCAGCTGTATGCCAGGATTTGAAAATAATAATAAAATTACCTAGAATCTCCCAAGGACTGGTTTTATAGCAAGTTCTTGTCTCCTCAGCTGACAGGTTTAGGATCCAATTGACTCTATTATCTAGAGTCTTTCAGTAAGTGAAAGAGTATGTAGGATCTTACCTGTTTGCTGCAGCCTAGTTTGACCATAAAAGGATCAGTACTATATTCTCAGAGAAGCAGCATTTTCAGGAGCTTTGTGTTAGAGCTCAGTGTGAAAAATTTGCATTGTTTTGAAACTGCACATTAAACTGCAACACCTAAAATAGCTGTTTCTGAAAAGTTAGAGGTGCCCTGAACTTTGCGGAAATGGTTTCTTACCCATGTGTAAAAAAGGAACAGTTTTATTTGATTCTTCATTTTCTGCATGGCATTAACCTAGGAAGAGTTTTCTAGAACAGATTCTTGGAGTACATGTTTTTCAGATCTGATTTCTACTTTGACAGTGGAAGCAAATAACATTTCTTTTTAAATGTTGGCTCTTCTCATGGATAGAGAGAGCAATGTCCAGGAGAGTGTTTGGCAAAATCTTCTTATTTCATTTAACTTTTACATGAAGTTTCTGCTTATGGATCAGCAATTTGCTAACAATATAAATTGTATAAAAAGATGCTGTTAAAGCAAGACCAGTTTTCAACCTGGTGTATGCATCAGACATCTCTTGGATGCCACCTCAGTGCATTTGGGAGTTTCCTGTTCCTTACTCCAGTTGCTGTTGGTGGCTCTCACAGCTTCCTGTGAGTGAAAATTTGCCAGCACCTTGCGTGGTGCCCATGCCTCCCACCTCTTCTAGAGCTTCCAGAATGTTTCCTGGAGCTTCTCGGGGCCCTATGAAGCCTGTTCATTGTCCATCCCAGAAGTATGGAGGAGTAACTTTTAGAAGTGGACTTTTGACTAATACAGCATATGCTCCTGAATAACTGCTTTTCTCTCTTCCTCCAAATATCCTGAAACATCTTTCATACAATACCTCAAACAGCCAGGAAGAAGTCAGAAACCATTCTCTGGGAGCTATAGTCAACTTCCTAACTCATCCTTGTATTGGTTTTCCATCCTTCTATGCTTCATCCTTCTTGTCTCTCACTCCTACTTGCTGGCTCAGACACCCTGATAAATATTTTCATTCAAGCTTTTGTCTCAGGATCTGCTGATTCGGGTGGGGTGAGAAGGTCAGGCTAAGTTCAAGTTATTTTTGACTATTTTGTTTTTTAAATAAAAGAAGTTATAATGTCTACACTATCTTCAAATCCCCTCACTTCAATTTTCCAAATGCAAAAGAGTTCACTCTTGTCTTTGCTGTGTGAGTCTCCAATTACATGTATAAAACAGTTTATGGAGTCAACTTCCTGTCACCATGACAAAACACCTGAGATAATTCACTTATAGGAAGATAAGGTGTATGTTGATTCATGGTTTTAGAAGTCTCAATGCATGATCTGATGGACACGTTGCTTTTAGGCATTTGGCCAGGCAGCACACACATGGCAGGAGATGCAGCAAAGAAAAACACTATTCACTTCACGGGAAGAAAACAAGAGAAAGAGAAAAAGTCTGGGGTCCCACAATATCCTTCAAGGGCATGTCCCCTGTGCCTCTTAAAGTTCTACCACCTCTCAAAAGCACCACACTAGGAATCAAAGCCTTAACACATTCAATCATTCAATATCCAGGCTGCATCATGTGGTTAAATGTCCCTTTGCTTTGGATCTGGTGGATCCTAAAGTGGCCATTTATGATGTCCACTTCAATCCCAGTGGGACCCTAATGGAGTTTGCAGTTTGGGTCAGGTCAGAAACTTTGGCCCTGGACTTTTGGTCTACTAACTTTAATCTTGCCCTATTTTATTTTTCCAAGTCAGATTTTTAACTTCTTCAAAAGTTTTTGTTTGTTCATTTTATCCTTCTCTGTTTATAGATTTTAAGTGTACAAATAAACAAAGATTGGTGTAAGGCCTTTAAACAGTTTAATAACACAGGTCTGGGTGTGTGGCTCAGCATTAGACCACTTGCCTAGTACATGTGAGGCTCTGGGTTTGATCCTCAGCACCACATAAAAATAAATAAATAAAATAAAAGTGTTGTGTGCAAATGCAACTAAAAATTAAATATTAAAAAAGTTTTAAAAAACTTAATAATACATAAGTAGATAGGTCTTATTTTTTTAATCATATAGCCCAAATGTCCCAAAGTCACATTTTAGGCTTTTACCATGTAACAAAGCTTTAAAAGTTATTAGAAAATTATAATTTTTAAGCAGTATAAAATCTTTTTATTTTCATTTAAAGATTGTTTATTGAATTTATTTAAGAGCTAGAAATTCCCTGACTTTGTATTTGCTTGTGAATTTTCTTGATATTAAAGAGGTAGGCAAGAGATGGTGAAGATAAAAATTAAAACAAAAAATATAGCCTGCCTGTATCTACAGTTTGCAGACTGATAACTTTGTATTTCTCTCTCTCTCTCTCTCTCTCTCTCTCTCTGTCTGTCTGTCTCTCTTCATCTAAAATATAAAAATTATTTTTTATTGTGTGCAGGTACAAATAAGTAACAACAAATCCCTTCATTATGTACAATGATAACATCCAATAAAAATGCGAAAGGAAAAGAAAAGATGGTTGGTTTTAATTGGTGTCTACAATGAGCCACATTGTCAGGGTTTGGCATTTGTGGGGAACACATGGATTTTTAAAGGATAATTAGGTCTGCGCTTTTAAAAATAGTGACATTTTAAATATAATAATAGAGCTAAGTCCAAAATAATAGCTAGAAAATTCCAACTTGAGTTAAACTGGTAATTAATATGGTTGCAAAACTGGCACAGACCCATGGGGTTGATAATGGAAGATACCTGAGAGCAGGTGAAAGGAAGAGCATCATGAGCCAAAATAAACTTTTTCTCTCTACAATTATCTCAAGTATTTTTTAGAGTAACAGGAAGCTGACTAACACACCCCCACAAACTGTTTCATACACATAACTGGATGGAGACACACACACACTGAAGAGAAGGGTAAACACTATTGCATTTGAAGAACTAATTGAAATGAGAAATTTTGAATATAGCTTAGCCACTATAGATCCCTTTGTTTGAAAACAAATAATTAAAATGACTTATACTTAGCCTGACCATCTCACCTTACTCCAGACAGCATATCCTATCTACAAGCAACCAGACTGGGAAATAGCATAAAGTGTACCTGGTACTATGGCCACTGGTCCTTCCCAGTGAGCTCATCTCTGGACTTGAGGAAAGTGGCACCTCACACACTCTGAGAGGATGGTAGGGGCCAATTTCATGGTTAGGATCTCCTTAAGGGTTTATTTTGGGAATACTTGGAACTGAGAAGTGCTCTCTGTGTGCCCTACCCCCAAGTGGTGTAATAGCCAGAGGACATCAATAAGGGTATGGCCAGGAGCTCAATCATGCCACCATCTGGTTAAGCCTAGAAATAATATCAAGGATGTAGGATTTTTAAGGAAGAGAGATCTATTCTAAGCAGGTAGAATCAAGAGCCAATTATGTTGGATCATCCCAATCTCTCAGTCTGAGAGAATCTATTCTTCTAACTGCTGGAAAGGCTGCTGAAAGACTGGCTTCATTTCTCAGTCCCAGCTGGGAAATTTTCTTAATCCAGGCAGTGGTCAAGGACATGCCAGGACATCACATCCAAAGTAAAAGATAAATTTTGGACCTTGCTCTTCTCATCAGAAAGACAAAAACAAAATTTGATTGGTGCATTTGGGTTCTGAAAGCAGCGTATTCTACACTTGGGAATACTGCTTCAACCTGGATATCATTCAAAGTCTAATGACTTAAAAGTGGACAAGAAAAAGAATGGATCCTCATTGGGTCAAGGCTACAGTAGAGATGCCTATTGGACCACATGGCCCTGCAGATCTTTTGGTGTTGGATTTATTTTTGTTGGGAAAAGATGCCATGTTGAATTTTTGGCAAGCCCCAATGGGAAAATCTCAATGTAAACACCCGAACTTCCAGACCAAGGATACACTATTTCAGCCGAGAATTGTACATCTTTAAGCAACAGCATTGGAATGCTATGGAAACCTTAGATAGAGTACCTAACCACAGGACACTGTGTGACCTTGTGACCAAAATAACCCATCATGAGCTTGGTTCTATCAGAGCCACTGTGTCACATTATTGAATGGGCCATGGAACAACCCATTGTTAAACTGTGCCAGAATATCTGGAATTATGCCCAAACAAGGCCAGGGGTCACAAAAAATCTGCATAAAATCTCCAAGTCATTCACTATTACTACACCAGTATCACCCTCAATACACACTGACAGCCACATGGAAGATCTTTGATGATTAGCTGATTAAAAAGTGAGATCAAGCTTGCTTCATGAATGGACCAGCAGGCTGTAGCAGAAAACTGAAAATGCATGGTGACTGCATCACAGTCTCATTCAAAGCTATCTAGGTTTTGCTTTTGTTTTATTTGAAGTTCAATTGGGTGGGCACCAAAAAATGCACAAACTTAACAGGTTAAAATATCCAAATAAAATTTACTATAACTTTTGTAGAATTTTATTTTTGCTACAAGACATGTTGCATAGGAAAGTATTTAAAGTCCCTGAGGAGAAATGTTCATGGGTTAAGGTGCCACACTGGTTTTTCTTCTTTAGGGAAAAGGTGAGAAGTAATCTGTAGACAAATGAAGGTGAGGTGTGGAAAGGCAGAATGTAAGGTCATTCTTTGTGTTTTGATTCCTGCAGCATAAAATATGTAATGTTTGTATTTTGGTCTGTTGGTTGTTAATACATCTATAAGTGGCTGTATAACAATATTCCACCTGAACAGGGAATGACATATTGATTAACTAAGTAATTAAGATCTTTCAGAAAACCATGAGGTTTGGCATCCTGAAGGCAGATGCCCTTCAGAAGACAAAGTGTGTGTCTAGCCCCTTACTGGAGCCCTCACTCTGCCATCCATCAGTTTCAGTCGTGCCTCTTGCTCCTTCTAGGAGGCTGCATCTACTGGGTAATGGCAGGAATCATTCCAGCATGACCCAAGCTCCATGACAACCAAGCTCCTGACTGCATGTGGGAAAATGTTCAGCCTGCACAGATGGTCTCTACCTTATGCCCAAACTGTTTACCTACACAATTATTTTCAGAGGAGACATGGGTACACTGGAGGGAACAAGCATTCAACTTAGACAAAATGACTTGTAGAGTTTAGCAGCTGTTACCTCTGTATTCCTATGCATGGCATTACTTGGAAGGACACCCAGGTCTCTACAAAGGGTGCAGAAAGTTGGGGGCCTCTGAGCTCTGATTAGGTGGTAAGGCTTTCTCTCTACCCAGGAGCTACAGAGCACCTCTGCCCCCAAAGGGGATACTACTCAATGAAAAAGAGCTGCAGGACCTTCTTACCCTCAAGTGACACTGTTCTTTTAAATGATGAATTGCACACAGCCATAGAAACATCACCTTTCAGCTACTCTAATCTACTAGTAGACACATCTCAATGTCACCTACCCACTACTGGGGGACTTAACTGCCTACTGAAGGTCACAGAAGACTCACATGCTTTGTGGATGATAACTTACTATAGCAAAAGGCAAAGGCAGAGGGCAACAGAAATGAGGGTAGAGTTGCCACAGGCAGGAGAGACAGCCACAGGGCTGTCCACTCACTGAAGACCCATCATTCCACCCCATTCCCTTGACTGTCTTGGAACAGGAAGTGAGAATGTGCCATGCCTGACAGAGTCTTCCTTACTGGCTGTAAAATGTAGGCTGGGAAGCAGAAGCAACCACGGCCTTTAATACCAATATACATCTGTAACATAATTTAAAAAGTGTTTCAATGACATAAAACCTCAACAGGATCTGCCCCTACTAAGATTTTTTTAAAATATCTTTTTAGTCCATTAAAAATTAAATACATACCAACTTTCTCATGTCCCCTCCCTGGTCTTTTTTTTAAGTGATTTTAAGTTTAATTTACACTTAAATAGAAAGGTATTTGATTGGAAAGAATCTGCAGTATCTCCTCGGCTGACCCTGGATGCAGAGAAGGACAGAGCCTCACACATCCAGGTTCTTGGTTTGGGGCTGGTTGGTGACCCCCTCCATGGGAGTGGCCTTCCTTACGCCCAGGGTGACAGCACCGGACTCCATGCTTGCCATGGCTGCTTGCAGGCTTGTGCTCAGAGCACCCTTTCAGATTACCAGGTCATCAATTGGGAAGGGCTGAAGGTGGCTGCTCACAGGGTGTCCAGAGAGTTCACCAGGATTAGAATCCCCATGAGGTGATTCCAGTGCTTGGTGATGGGGCTTTTTATCTTGTCCATGCCAATGTGCAGTTTGTACATGATGTCCTGGTAGCTGTCCCCGATCTGGTGGCTCTAGGTGAACAAGAAATTCACATGGCCTCACTCTCTAGCACCCCATTCCTGTCACAGTGGGGAGACTCAAAAGTGTCCATTTGTTGCTTGGAGACCTTGGCAAGCTTCTCAGCCAGCTCCTGCTAGCACTGGACAACCTCCACAGGTGTGGTCAGGAGCACAATGTCCTGGATGAGCCTGACTACCAGGCCCTGGTAATCCATTTTCAGTAAGGCCATCATGAGCTTCTTCTGGAAGGTCTTCCCCATCCCTTGTTCTGGGGGTGGTTACAGGCCTCCATCAGCTTCTCCAGGACACAGGTCACATACTCAGGCTATCTGTCCAGCCCTACTTAGCAGAAGATGAGCAGCAAGCTCCAGTAGCCCAGGGTGTCGGGGAAGGAGCACCAGCTATTGATGTTGTTAGCAGGGTCAGCACTGAGGCATAAATGTAGGTGAGATATTTGCACAGTGTGATAATCTGCTCCACTGCACTGAGGTGCTAAATTTGGGGACTGAGAGCAGGCTAGGCCTGGGTCTCCTGACCACCAGCACATTCTTCACGTGTACCAGGCCCACCTTGCCCTGGTAGTAGCATATGTTTAACACTAATTAGTCTACAATTGCCCCTTCAGTGAGGTGCACTCCTTGCTAGCAGAGCCACCATGTCCCCCTCTTGTATTCCAGCACGTAGTGGTGGTTCTTGTCTGGCACACCAACGTCTTGAGCAACTTGTCTATCTTGAGGCTGAAACGTTGGGTACTTGGTGACGGTGACATACAGAAACAGGATGATCTTTGTGACCTTGTTCTTGAGAAGTCTCCTCTGCCTGGTGGCCTTTGTGACATTCTAGGAGAGCAGCTTTGACATCTGGATGCAGATGGGAAGAGCAAAAATATAGCATAAATTCAATACACAATTTAAAATCTGAATTCAGCAGAATGTAATCCCAGGCTGTTTAATTAAAATAAGTGCTTATATCTTTTAGTATAATCAATTTTGTTTAGTGTTTCATTAGCCATTACACTATATTTTGTGATTATATCAAACATTAAAGGCTAAGAGATGAATCCAGCTTTTTTACTTCAGGTGGCTTCTCTTGCAAACTATCATCACAATTAGAGAAAGAGAGGTGGGGTTTGGGCAGAATTGATGCTTGTATTGTTCCAGGTCTCCTGATTCTCCTGGGAAGGCAGAGAATGAAAGGAGAGGCCAAAGCCATGAGCAGGTGTCTTCCATGAAATCTTGCAACCCCATTGCCCATTAAACCCTGTGCATGGGAGATAAAAAACCTGGCGTCCAAAGGGAGGAGGAGACTTACCACGTTGCCCTGAATCACTGCACACTGTGGTTCTCAACCCTGGATAGACATCAGAATTACTGGTAGAATTTTAAAAATATAAACAACTAGTCCCATCCTGGGCTGGTGATGGTGATAAAGCCTAAATAACTCATGCGTGTGTGTGTGTGTGGGGGGGGGTATAAAATCTATGTGCTTTTTTTTTTTTTAACAAAACCATAACTTTTTTTTTTTCGGGTTGCAGTGGCACCCACCTGTAATCCCAGTGGCTGGGGGGCTGAAACAGGAGGATTTGAGTTCAGAACCAACCTCATCAATGGTGAGGAGCTAAACAACTCAATGAGACTCTGTCTGTAGATAGAACCCAGGCACAAACTGCAGAAAAGGCCATCTGCATTTGTACCCAGGGGTGGTGGGAGGGGCAAAGGGGTGGAGTGCACCAAGGATGTGAGGGCCTAGGAGGCTGCACCTCTCCTGCTGTGGCGCTGGGAGCGGAGCCTTGGGGGCACGCGCCTGCACCAGGCTGTGTGACTTCTGCCATGATGCACAGTCACCTTCAGATACATTTTAAAAATAACATCAAATGTGTTTTTTAACTCAATCTTTTATAAATTTCAAAATTAAGAGAAGATCTGTTTTTGTATTAGATTCTTCACATTCAGACAGAAGCAAAGGTTGTATGTGAAATGCCATTAGGGAGTTCACATGAAAACTCTTTAGTGTGTCATTTGGCAGTCCTGTTTTCCTGTCTTGCAAACCTCTGGTCAATCCAAGGATGAAGGTCACTGAGACTAGCCTGGGTGTCATTACAGATAGGTCAGGAAATTATAAGCCAAAACTGTGGCAAGTGTCTTCTGAGAACATGAATAAACAGCGTGGAATGGTTTTATAATTACCCAGTTCCCTTGTAATCATCTAGTTTATTATTTTCCTCTTCCTAATATCTATTTGTTCCTCAACTGATGCTTTGGCACAGAACTCAAAAGACATTTTCTTAATGATAGCTCTTATTTCTGGTGCTAATTTTATGCTCATCACAGATGCCCAGTTTAAATTGTGTAAGGCAGGCACTTCACTGCCTGTTTTATAAGCTCAGAGACCGTGTCAGAAGTTGCCTAAGATGTTCAGTGGATTCAATTAGCACTGAACATGGCAAGGCTTTCTGTCCTCAGAGCCTACCAACAATACTCCAGTGTGACTTCATAGTTTAAAAGTGATGAGCAAGACAAAAGGGTTCATAGCTTTATCTGTAGCAACAGAGTTCATAGCTTTATCTGTAATGCATCTACATGTATTGTCTGATATTTGACCCTCAGTTGGCCTGTATTAAGGGAAATGTTATTACTGGTTGGCAGATAAGGAAACAAGGGTCAGAGTCCTGCTAGCCTTCATTGGATCAGCTCATTAGTGGTGGAGCTACCATAGTGACTTCTGTCTCTCAGGTCTCCACCTGAGTCTTTCCTCACATCCTGGTTTTTCCTTTATAGTTATAAGTCCATATACTATATTTGGATTAAGAGAACTTGTCTGTCCAGCTTCAAGCTGTCTGAGTATATAGATGTGACATAATGTATTTTTTGTGTGTGAGTTGGGGGCTAGGTACTGGATACCAGGAGCACTTCTGAGCTATATCCCTGGCCCTTTTTAAATTTTGAAATAGGGTCTTGCTAAGTTGCCCAGGTTGAGTTTGAGTTTGTGATAATCCTGCCTTAGCCTCTTACAAGAGGCTAAGTCTGGGATAATAGCTGTTGGAAGTGCTATTAACAGAATTGCTAGAATATTTGAAAAGATGGTAACTGGTAACATGTTTGCAGCAGGCAGGGCTAGTGGAATGTTGAGTTTTTGAAAAATTGAAGCTAATGCTTTTGGGTCATCAAGAGATGAGATGGGACTAATTCAAGTTCTTGCTGTTTCTGTTAATCATAAAGTAATTTTAAATGTTTGAGAATTCTCTTCATTTTAACCCCTCACAAATATTTGATTCTAACATTTTGTTTGGCTTTTGCCACAGACTCTAGATTAAATATAACCATGATGGTAAAACTTCCTTCTTTTTCAGTATGGTTCAGCTCATTAGGGATATTTATGGTGATACAATCCTTAAACAGTAATTTTGAGAGTTCTACTTGTACCTGTAGCTTGAACAAATAACATTTATTGCATTTGATTCTCCTCAGAAGGTTGTTTTCCTGTTTCTACATTGTGTCTCTTGTACATCTGCTCAGATGGATTTAGCACAATGACTTTGTGACTTTATATATATAAATTCTTCTCTTTTAAGGTCTAGAGCCCTTCAAGGTGGTACCATATCCCAACTTTGTCATCATTGGAAAGTGCTGAAATCTGGCAGTATCCAGGAAATTTGCTATGAAGTGAAAACTATGAAGTGAGCATCCTCATGAGACCCTGAAGGCATCTTTCTAGTGTGTCAGTGAAGATGGTTCTGCCCTTGATAGTGCTGTTAACAGAACTGCTAGGAAGTATGAGAAGATGGTAATATATGTTCACAGCAGGCAAGGGCTAGTGGGAGGAAGAGGCATTGAACAATCATGTGACTGTTAACAGTTTGTAAAAAAGTATGCATTTGGGCATGGGAGAAATGAGATGGGAACAGTTAAGGTTTTAGATCTTTCTGTTAATCATTAAGTAAGTTCAGATGTTTGAGAATCTTCTTTGTTTTTTTCCTCTCACAAATTCTTCTAGGAAAAAGGAAAGCCAAGAAAGTTCCTATTCAATTTCTTCTGACTACATAAAATGCTGATAGATGAGGATATGATTGATCATGTTAGCTGTGATTAAAAGAGATAAGGATTAGATATAGGCCCTTGCCTTAGAAAGTTTATGTGATAGTTTTAGCCATGTTAAGCTCAGACATATTTTGGATAAGCAAAATTTAATCTTCATGGAGACTGCCTAAGGCATAGGGATGTATTTTCTTTTTCTTTTGCAAATATGAAGTTAAAAATCAAGGAATTTATTTTGACATTCATGTTGGTTAATTTTATTATTTAACTTTTCTCAGTTCAAGCTTTTGCAAACTTTAAGAAATAGACCTTTGAGAAACCAATAACATAGCAGATTTAGTTTTCATCACATGAAAATGGCCCATTAGTCTTTCTTTATGGACCTGCTAATTACTACTTCATGGCATTCTCCAGAGTTGTATCTTCTTCCATAGTTAAAGGCCTCCTTCCCTGATCCCTGACTGTTTACCTTCCCTTCATTCTTGTCACTGCTTACTGATGTCATATGCTTCTGTCATCGTTATCTTCCCCAGATCAAAAGTTCTCTATTACAACTTTCCACATGTATTAAAGTTTAAAACTCTTGAGGCCATCCTCCAATCTTCCACCTGTGCATTATAGTTCTCTTTCTGATCTTCTGCTTGCTTCTGATGCCAGACCTTGGCTCTCGGTTGCCCCTTCTGAAGGGTTGATGTCTCTTCCTAGTCATGTAGTGTGCTGCATCTGGCAGTGTTTTGACTACATTTTTATCCCCATGCCCTTTCTGTGGTGTTACCCTCAACTTTTGCATTTAATAAATTTGTCAATGATTGCAGGGAGCACTTTAGGAAAAAGCAATATGACAGAAGTAATAATATATTATTTAATAAGGTCTTTCTTTGTATTGTCTCTATGCTAAACACTTCATATCATTACTTGTTTACTCTTTATAGCTGCATGAATGAATAGTGCTGTTATACCCATCCTGTAGATGTGGAAATGGAAGCTTTGAGAGAAGTTGAATTATTTACCTGTTGTTACACAGCAAGTAAGTGGTAGAATTCAGTCTGGCAAACCTAGGCCCTTAACCACCCTGCTGTCACTGCTTAGTGGAAAGAGAAGAGGGAGGCAGTAAAGTCAGGAGATTATGGGTGGCACAAATGCCTTTAGAGTCTAGTTTTCCATGACTTATTAATCCCTCAAGGCTCTCTGGCTTAGTGGAGAGACTGGTGACCTGAGAGAAATTTCAGTACTGGCTTCTTGACTTCTGATTCTTTATAAGCAAACCATTTTTCTCTCTGAGTTCACTTGGGAGGGTTGGACCTTCAAGTGGTTATTCTGTGACTGATGAAATAGGTGAGGTATTAGCATCTCCATTTCCCAGGTCTTTTGACCTCTGTCACTTATGTTCTGTCTCTTCCAAACCAATTCCTACTGGACAGCTGAGGACTTCTCCTCTCAGATAGCATCCTCGGTTCAGTCCTTAGGAAACTTGCACTTTCCTATGGTACTGCCTAGTAGGTTTGTATGTGACTGTGTCACATACCTGCAACTAGATTTAACCCCTTCCTGAACAGGGATTGTGAATTATGCTTCTTCTTATTATTTATACTATTTAAGTCTTTATTTATAATAAAAAGCTTTTTTTTTGGATTTGCCAAATGTTTTACTGATTTTTTTTCTGTGCAGCCTTGGGTCACTGTGAATGGCATTTTATTGTGGCATGTTCCAGAGGGTCTCATGCCTGTTGTGCATAGAAACCAGTAAAAAAATCATATTTGATTTTTTTGGATTAAGGGAAATCAGGACAATATCAGTATCTCCTATTGATTTTTTCCTTATTTTATCACACTGTGACATGTACAATAATGATTTAAAAGACAACAACAAAAAAGTCTCAGTATTACTAAATGTATATTTTCCCCAGCATTTCAGAGGAGGAGATATATAAGGCCATTTTTTTGCCTTCCAGACACTTTAAATCTATTTGAAGATTAACGTTGTGAAAGAATGATGAAATGATAATGTGATAAACTATATGATGATGTTATTGAGAGACCACAGGTCATTGTGGAAAGAATAGTGTTTCCCAAAGTGTGTTCTTTGGAAAACTGATTCTGAAAGATATTTCTTAAATATTACCTAGTGGGAAATTCTGCATATCATATTGTATTCTTAGAGGGTTATAATACTTATGACTATATGAGAGGATTTGAAAAGCATTTCAGTATGAAAACATGGTAAAATAAAGTTATTTTACAGTTCTTTTCATGTAGTTCCTATCAGCAGCCTTCTATTAATACTTTACATCTTTTGGCAAACAATGAAGAGTCACATGAGATTTGGATAAATTCCCTTAGGATCTTTCTTGAAAGAAATCAGTTCTAAACCAGTGTGGAAGAGAAGAGCATCCTCTTTGCAGAATTTAATGCAGAGCTAGCTCAGAGGACCTTGACCACAACCTGAGGATGGAATATTCTTTATGGTGGGAAAACAGCTTTGGTGGATTTTTAGTGAGGTAATATGAGGAATGATACCTGTGAGAAAGGTTAATCTGTGGAGAGTGCTAGGGAAGGAGGACAGAGCACTAGGCTGGTTAGTAAGTCTAGAGTAGTTGGAAAGAACACTTGGGGAATGGTGAGGGATTACTTTTGTTAGCAGTTTCCTAGTCACTGTCTCCTAATGATGCTTCCCTTGCATTCCTCCCTGAGGAAGCCCTGAGTGTTGCCAAATTGAAGTGGAAATGGGAGCCAGGTGCTGGATATCAACATAGATGATGGTATGCTAGATAGTCTGAGTGCAGTAACCAGATTTTGAAAGTTAATTGCCTCTATGCCTGACATTGTTATGGCTGTGCAGTTTATATTTGAGGGGTTTTGGTTGACTCACTGTTTACTGTGTTACTCATTCAGCTTTGCCAGTTGTTCCCTTGATGTTTCCATGCATGAACTATGTTTCTATTTTTCACACACTAAAAGCACAGTAGTTTCTGAGTGTGCACTTTCTTGGCTCATGAAAACATTTTTGACATGAGCCAGATTTTTTTCTCAGTTCCAGGCATTGAGCCCATGGGTGATTTATCACTGAGCCACATCTCCAGACATTTTTTTTAGAAAGGGTCTTGATAAATTGTTGGGGCCTCACTAAGTTGGTAAGGGTGGCCTTGCACTTTTGATCTTTTTGCCTCAGCATCCTGAGCTGCCAGAATTACAAGCTTTCACCCTATGACCAGCATAAAGCCAGATTTTGGAGAAAGATATGGCTTTAGCTTGGCTATTTCCAAGGTTTCTGAGATTGTTCATGAGAATTGATGAGTATTATATTTCGGGACAAAGCAAAGACCCACACTCTGAATCTTGTATGTTTTTACCTGCTCCTGCTACACCATTTGTTCCATGTGTACTCTGGGCAATGGAGTTCAGGTATTGCTTCCTTATCAAGCAGAAGAGACCTTCTTAGGCTTGTCAGTCCCATAAAACTGGGACAAATCAATGGATTATATGAAACTTTACATTGTTCTTTAAAAGGTTATAGTTAAGATGGGCATGGTAATGCACACCTGAAATCCCAGCAACCAGTGACACCAAGGCAGAGGAGGAGCAGGTTCAAGGCCAGCTTCATCTTATGAGGGAGGCCCTAAACAACTCAGTGATACCCTGTCTCCAATTCAGAAATAAAAGAGACCTGGGATGTAACTCAATGGTAAAGCTTTTCTGGATTAAATCCCCAGTACCCCCCCCCCAAAAAAAAAGAAAGAAAGAGATAAAGAAAATAAGTGAATGTTAATTTTAGCAAAAGTCTTTTGTTTGTTTGAGCATAAGTTTAAAAAAAATAGGTGATTCTAAAAACTATAAAAATGTCACCTAATTTCTCTGCTATTAATTCTCTCATGAGAAAAGTTTTTTGAAATTCTTTTCTAAAAGAAACTTTGTGGTGATTTTGTCTTGGATATATATATTTGATACTGAGGATTGAACCTAGTGCCTCATGCATGCAAGGCAAGCACTCAACCAGTGAGCTACAACCTCAGCTCCTTCTTTTGTTTTTTAGTGCTAGCAATTAAACCCCAAAATCAACCATAGAACTACAATCCTACTTACTTACTGATACTTTAAGAGTTTCCTATTCTGTTCTGGGCATGAGACATCCTGTAATCCCAATAAGTTGGGGGGCTGAGTCAGTAGGATCCCAAATTCAAGGTCAGCCTCAGCAACTCAGTGAGATCTTGTCTCAAAATAAAAAATAAAAATGATTGTGGGTGTGACTCATTGGTGAAGCATTACCCCTCCCCCCTCAAAAAAACTTATAGGAGGTTGGACTATTAGTTTTTCTTTTTCTTATGTTTGACTTCAGCAAATGCTTAGATTATGTCTCATGGTAAACACTGAATTAGAATTTTTAATTTGTGTTTTAAAACTCCTACTAAGGAGCTCAGTAGTATGATGGGCACAGTGGTTCACACCTATAATCCCAGCAACTCAGGAGGCTAGCCTCAGCAACTTATAAAGGCCCTCTTAGAATAAAAAAGGGGCTGAGGATATAGCTCAGTGGTAAAGTGGTCATGAATTTATTCCCTAGTACAAAAATTAAAAAATGAGCTTGGTGCCATGGGACATGTTTATGATTATGATTCAGTAATTCTGGCTGAGACAAGAGTATTAAGTTTGAGGCCAGCCTGTGCAATTTTGATAGACTCTACCTCAAAATAAATAATATAAACATTGGGATATAGGTCAGTGGTAGAGCATCCCTATGGCTCTATCCTCAATATCACCAAACAAAAGAAAAAGAAAAAAACAAAAACTTCTTACTAAAAACAGTTGCCACTTTTCTGGGTGCAGTAGACCTTTTGAGAATTTAAGATGCAAAGAATCTCAATGTCCCATTGAAAGTCATCAGAATCAGAGGTGTAGCCAGTTATTTATCTGATTTCTAGTTGCAGAAAAGCTGCCTGACCTCAGAATCTGGGTACCTTGATAAGGTGAGCTGTTTTTGGCCCTGGTTTCTTTAAATGGGCTGTTCTCACCTACTCTATTTGGTCTGTGATTTGTAATGATGGTGGTCTCTTATCAGCTTTGAAGGACTCATCACTTAAGAGACTATTACTAAGTGCTCCAATCATTATAGTTATTTTTCTCTTTTCTTTCTTTTTCTTTTTTCTTTTTTTTTTTTTTGATCTGCTACAATTTATTGGAGGCCATATTTTGGCCATCAAGGATAAAGCATCAAAATGTTCTGCTAGCCAGTTCTCACCAGAAGGGTTTGGACACCATGCTGTCACCAAATTCCTTAAAAAATTGGTCTGATATTCTCATTGTGTTTGACCCTCTTCCTAGAAAACCTCATTACTAGCATGCTGGTAAACAGAAAATTGGTGGAGCACTTGTTTTTTTTTTTTTTTCCTGCTGTCTTTGAAGGTGTCTTTTAGGGAATTTCTAATTACTCTATTGAAACCTGTGCCTTGAATGCTCCCTCTGAATTCCTACTGCCTCATAGACAGATTAGTGCCCCTGAAATACTCTTTCAAAGTACTCTGAGTTTCTCTTTTGTTCTAACTTTAGTGTTTTTACAAGATCTCTTGTTCAATCATTTATCTTGAAGCCAGAGACCTGTGTGTCTTAATGCTATCTCTGTGGGGTTTGACATAGTGGTCACTTAAAATTATTTTTTGAATGACTTACTTACACAATGGGGCCTAGAGTAGTCTCCATGTTTCATTTCTTTGTACCAATGGAATCCTTCCTCGAAGCCTCCTTTCACTTTCCTTGTTACAGAGGCACTAATGAGAAAAAAAAATGTGTTCTCTGTGTCTTTCACTGTTGTCCTTGTTTTAGTTAAATGCATTTGTTAAATATTGGATCTACTTGTTCCTTCTAATATTAAAACTCATTTTCTTCCCATTCAAGAACTTTATTTCCTAAAGAGAAAAACTGAAATTCTTTTAAATATTTTGAAGTTAATCAGCTTTTTTTCTATTTTTTTAAAAAATATTCTAATTTGTTATATATGCCAGCAGAGTGAATTTCAATTCATATTGCACATATAGATCACAATTTTTCATGTCTCTGGTTGTACACAATGTAGAGTTCCACCATTCATGTCTTCATATGTACTTAGAGTAATGATGTCCATCTCATTCTACCAACTTTCCTAGCCCCATGACCCCTCCCATTCCCTGTCCCTTTTTCCCTATCTACAGTTCATCTGTACCTTCCATGCTCCTCACCCTCCCATCCCCATTATGAATCAGCATCCTTATATCAGAGAAGACATTTGGCATTTGGTTTTGGAGTATTGGCTAACTTCACTTAGCATTACATTCTCTAAATCCATCCATTTACCTGCAAATGCCATGGTTTTATTCTCTCTTATTGCTGAGTAATATTCTATTTTGTATATATACTTAATTTTCTTTATCCATTCATCTACTGAAGGGTATCTAGTTTGGTTCCTCAATTTAAATGTTGTGAATTGTGCTGCTGTAAATGTTGATGTGGCTGTATCCCTGTAGTGTGTTGATTTTAAGTTCTTTGGGTATAAACTGAGGAGTGGGATAGCTGGATCAAATGGGGGGTTCCATTCCTAGTATTATAAGGATTCTCCATACTGTTTTCCTTATTGTCTGCTCCAATTTGCAGTCCCACCAGTAATGTATGAGTATGCATTTTTCCCCACATTCTCACCAACACTTGTTGTTGTTTGAATCATAAAAACTGCCATTCTGACTGGAGTGAGTTGAAATCTTAGAGTAGTTTTGGTTTGCATTTCTTTAATTTCTAGAGATGTTGAACATTTTCTTTCATATATTTCTTGATTGATTGAATATTCTCTTCTGAGAAGCATCTGTTCAGTTCCTTGGCCCATTCATTGATTGGGTTAGTGGGTTTTTTTTTTTTTGGTATTAAAATTTTTCAGTTCTTTATATATCTTAGAGTGTTGTTCCACAGGAATGGAGATTAAACCTTAATCCCTCAGTCAGACCAGGAATATCTGAATGTCACTTGAGGTATTTGCCTCAGAGTTAACACACTTGAAAATTAAACTACTGCTGAAACCTGGAAACTGATCTTACTGATTCCATTCTGTTCTTTGAATTAGAAAGTCCTGGCTCATGCATAAAGTGTTGATACAAGACACTGAAATTCCTCTAAGAATATTGAGTTTTAATAACAAGTGTATTACAAGCAACAATAAATGTTGGCGAAGATGTGGGGGAAAGAAAGGTACATTCATACATTCCCAGTGGGAATGCAAATTGGTGCAACAATTTTGGAATGGAGTACGGAGATTCCCCAGAAAACTTGGAGTAAAACCATATTTGACCCAGCTATCCTACCCTTACTTTTTTACCCAAAGGAGTTAAAATCAGCATACTATAGTGATGCAGCCACATCAATGTTTATAACAGCTCATTTTACAATAGCCAAACTATGAAACCAACTTTGATACTATTCAACTGACGAATGAATACAGAAAATGTGGTATATATACACAATGGAATATCACTCAGCCTTAAAGATGAAAGAAATTATGGCATTTGCAGGTTAAGTGGATGGAGCTGGAGAGTATCATGGTAAGCAAAATAAGCCAATACCAAAAAAGCAAAGGCCAAATGTTTTTTCCTGATATGCACATGCTAATTCACAATTAGGGGAGGGGAGATGTAGGGAAAATGGTGGTACTTTGAATTAGGTTGAGAGGAAGGAATATGGGGTAGAAAGGATAATAGAATGAATTGGGCATTATTATGCTATGTACATATATGATTACATGACTGGTGTGTTTCTACATTATATACAACCAGAAAAATAAGAAGTTATAATCAATTTATGTATGCTTTCTACTGCCATGTATAATCATAACAAACACATATTTTTTTTTAAAAGAACAAGTGTATTAAAATTGTGTCAGTATTTTCCACACACTATGATTATTTGTTTATTTCCTTGAAAGAGGATTTGTGGTAACTTGACACTCTTATTTTCTTGCATTTCTCTTAGGTACCCTTTGTGCATTGACTCTTCCAATTTTGCTGTGATTAGACATTGGTTAAATTGCTACCAAAGGAAGGGGCATCCTCAACAGCATTAGTCTGAAGAAGGGAGAGGAGGGCTTCTTAGAGAAAGCCAGGAAGGTTAGGAAGTTTGGAGTGGCTATGGTGATTATGGCTTTCAATGAAGGACAGGTGAGTGATTTTATTTCTACCTCGCTGCACTGTGTCACCCAGATTAGATGACAGTGGAAGAAAAGTAATTCTGAAGTGGTTGTATGTACATTATACACATGTCTCTGTCTCCCCACAAACATACATACTCATATGCATATGTGAAGGTTTGACATAGAACAGACTCATTATATCAGTGTAGAAAGATCAAATTATTTAGTAAACACTAACTGGGACAACTTGTTATGAATTGAGAAGAAAGTAAAGTCAGATCCCTCTTTAAATTTGTGCTGTTCTAATGATACCACAGATTTGGTAATTTATAAACAAAAGTTTATTTGGCTCATGGTTCTGGTTATGAGAAGTCTAAGATTTGGGGACTGAATTTGGTATGGGCTTACTTGATTCATCATTTCTTGACAGAAGGTCAGAGGGCATGAGAGAAAGCAAGAGACAGTGGAATTTGCTTTTATAACAGACCCATTCTCACAGTGAGGAACAGTGAATGAAGACAACAATGTTCCATTTGTAAAGAATTCTTATGATATCACCACCTCATGAAAGTCCCTCAAACTTAGCACTAACTACATTTTGACCATATGCTAAAGTCTATACTAATTAAATATTTTAAATATAAAAATAATTCTGGACTTTTTTTGTTTGTTTGTTTGTTTGTTTTGTTTTGTTTTTGGTGCTGGGAATTGAACCCAGGGCCTTGTTCATGGAAGGCAAGCACTCTAACAACTGAGCTATATCCCCAACCCCAATAAAAATAATTCTAAAGAATATATAGTAAAATTCTAACTTAAACTTGTGTTGTAGAAGATATCACCAACTTAAAAGACCAGAAAGAAAAGATATTTACATTAAAATATAGAACTTCATTATATCATGAAAACATGGTACTGTTTGTAACATGACTAATAGCAGTGGGTTGATATCACTAATATGCAAAGAATTTCTATAGCCAAGAGACAAAAACACCCCAGTAAACTTAGCAGAAAGAGGAAACAAAGTGAATGCACAATTTATATAAAAAGGAATACAAATAGCCTGTCAGCCTGTGAAAAGGTACTAAGTTTTTAAACAGAAATAATGTTTGTTTATTTTATCAAACAGAAGCAAAAGATTGATAAACTATAACTGTCATAATATTCCTGCCATGGAATCAGCATGTGGCACATAAGAAGCTTCAAATGCATCTATGGTTTGACTGGGTGATACATGTGGGTGATCATTACATGGCTATTTTGTGTACTTCACATAATTTTCACGAAAAATACTTATCTGTATCATTTCATTTAATTAAAACAATTGAAAATTTTATCCCTTCCAATTAATCCTCTCTTGGAAATCTTGTAATAGATTCAGTATGTAAAGGATATGTGTTCACATTCATTGTAACATTATAATAACCAAAATTTGAGAATACTCTAAATAGTGATTAGTAGTGGAATGCTTAAATTTTGCAGCAGTTAAAAAGAATGAGGTGATGGAACAATGTGAAAAAAAAGTTAAATGATCCCAATTTTTTTAAAATCAATATTATGAATAGAAGAAGAAGAAAAAGAAATATGGTGGATTTGGAGTTTATTTCTGTAATTTAGATGATAAGTGAAAACACTTAGGGCCAAACTGGAAGTGGAAGAGAATGCAGAGTGAAGAGTGCATCACCAGTGCCTGCTGGTTGACTGGGGAGGTACTCCATGATTGCTTGTTTCACAATTAAGCTAGAAGCATGGTCAGCTATTAGAGGAAGGCTCAAACATTGTGTGCTTTAAAGACATGTAGTGCTTAAGCAGGAGTGAAGCAGAATCACTCTGTTCAGGAAGGGAAGTTACTGCCAGAGCTTTTAAAGAATATATACATCCCTGGGCTTCTGCCTTTGAGGTTCGCACTAACTTGGTCTGGGGTGAGGCTTGACTTCAATTGTTTTAAATCTTTAGAGGTGACTCTCATACCAGCAGAAATTTTCTCATTTAGGTATGGCATTCCCCATCTCATCATTTCATCCCACTTCACAGTGACCCAATCTCATATGTCCAAGACTCTGATGAAGTCATATCTGCATCCCTAGTCCTCCTGGCTTGGAGACTGATGTGTGTTTCCAAAGCCTGTGTTTCCAAAGACTTTGTTTATTGGTTCTATTTAGTGCTTCATCTTCCCTAAGATTAGGTTTCTCCAGTTAATATTTGCATATGACCACAAATAAAAAGCAAATATAAAGAAAAAAATCTTAATTTGTTATTT
>NW_026006421.1:204411-217751 GCF_001458135.2 Marmota marmota marmota
TAACATATGACTTTTTTCTATCTTTGAGTTTATTACTCAATTATTTGACCTTGATTGTAGAATAGAAGCAAATATTTACTCTTGTCTTTGGATCAATGAACATTCTAGAGAAGGTATTTGGGTTAGGGTAAAAAAGGAGAAATGGGGCCATTCCTAGGGTCCTTTTCAGCATTTGGTATATAAATTTCTTTATTTTTCTTTCTTTCTTTCTTTCTTTTTTGTGCCAGGGATTGAATCCAGGGGATCTTAACCACTGAGCCAGATACTTAGCCCTTTTTAATTTTATTGTGAGACAGGGTCTGGCTAAGTTGCTTAGAGTTTTGCTAAATTTAAACTCCTGATGCTCCTACCTCAGTACCCCAAGTTGCTGGAATTATAGTCATGCACTAGAACTTAACTATCTCTGCATTTATTTTGATGTGTAAAATATATTTTTCTTGTACCAAGTAATAGATATTAATTTTAGAAAATTTACAAAATACATGTAAGCAAAAGGATAAAATATAGTCACTCTTATCCCATGACCCAAAATATTTGGAATAGCCTCAGACTCCTAAGCTGCTGAGATTACAGGTGTGTATCACCACACCTATCTAGGTGCATGAATTATGACTCTCAAGCAGATACAGGGATTGTGAGGGGAAAAGGAACAAGTTTGTAGTGGACTGAAGAGGAGACAGAATCTTTCCTAGCAACACTTTAGTTAAAGCCCAAATCATTCCACATTGATTTTTAAGTAACAATTGGTCTTTTTCAACCAGTGATATTCTGACAGCTACAATTAGAGGGTAAATGTCTGTGCAGTGATTCTGATATACTGGTGCAATGTGTTTGGAAAAATTAATTTAATACTGAGTTAGCTCATATGGGACAGTTACAAATAGTGTAAGAAATGTGTATGCACAACATTTAACTGTTTTGTTATGTTAATTTCTTGAGAGTCATAAACCACAACTCAGGATATTTGGATTTTTTCTTGTATAGGAACAGACACTTCTGGGAAAACCAGAGTCATGTCAACTGGCTTCCTATGAGTACTTTCTGTATGTACAATGGTGAAGCCTGGGCAGGCTGTGGTTGTGGTGGCAACAGCCAAAGCAGTCTTGGCATGATGGAGGCGCCAAGGACTGCCCCTCAGCCATACTAGGGGGTGGTCCTGGAAGAAGTTCACAGGGTTGTGGCAGCATTGTCTGAAGACATGAATCCAGGCCCTAATCCTTATGGCTTTCCTTGGGAGTTGGTGATGTGTACAGCTATTGGATGTTTTGCTCTTCTCTCGTTTTTGTGGAGAAGTTTTCAGTCTGTTAGGAGCAGACTTTATGTGGGAAGAGAAAAACAGCTGGCTCTAAATCTTTCTGGATGAACTGAAGAAAAATGGGAATGGCTTGAAAAAGTCAGCCTTGTCCAGAGAGAGCATGAAGGCTTAGAGTCAACTTTAAAGGGTGGCAGTTTTGAGAAGGTTCCAAGAGAAGCCCCAAATTTGGAGGCAACCTATGAAAAACTGCATAGGTCCAAACCTAGCCATGTGGATGAAAGACTCTTTCTAGAAAACTAGAAAAATAGCTAAAAGAACAGAAGGCCAAACATTGTAAACAGGATGAAATCATGGCAGATATATCAAGAAGGATAAAGTCCCTAGAAGGTGAATCAGAATCCCTCAGATCACAAATAGCTGAAGCTAAAATAAACTTGAAACTGCTTCAATGAGTGAGGAAGAACTTCAGCTGGCAATGAAAGAGGCTTTGTATGAAAGTTTCTAGCTTCAGCAAAGTCAGAAACCGATCTTACAAGGAGAAACTGCAGCATGGAGGGAACAAGGACGTTTCCAATGTAAAGAGAACACCACATTGGAAGACTCTCAAGTCCATGCAGAACAAGTTCTAAGTGATAAGAAAATCACATGGAGTCTCTGAATGAACACTTGCTGAAGATGAAAGATAGGTCTTCTCCAAGCATGGGAGCCCAAGCAGATGTTGGTAACTTGGAATGGAGAATGAGGAGTGAACCAGGAATTGGTGCTCACTTGGATGATGAGCCAAAAGGAGCTTTGAAGAACCTGGTTTATGGTGCTAAGGTAAAGGCCTCCTTAGAAACCTTAGAAGGACAAAGATATTAAACTTGTACTTTCTTATCTGAAGTGAAGAAAGCAAAGGAAGACCTGAGAGAACAGATTAAAAGTCTGACAACTGAACAGGCAAACTTGCTGTCAGAAAATACACAAGCTTGAAGGTGAGAATGAGAACCTTCAGCAGAAATTTAAAGTCAGCATGGAATGCTATCAAGAAAATATGATGAGACTCCATGAGAAATTAAGAGTAGAGGAAAATTACCGGGTGGAACAAGAGGAGAAAGTTTCCAAGGTCAAAGAAGAGATCGGCCATACAGCAGAAGAGCTGGAGACCTACAGAAATTGAGCCAAATATCTTGAAGAAGAATTGGAGAGAACCATTCAGTCCTATCAGGGACAGATTATTTCCTCTGAAAAAAAAAGCACATGGCAGTGAGTTGGCAGCTCAGATTGCTGAAAGAAACCTCAATTATATCATGAAACAAAAGGCTCACAATGGACAAAGTTAACTGAATAGGAGATTCAATTTGAACTTGTAGAGAAAGATCCCTGTGTACCTGATGTTTCAAATACAGCATTGGGCAGGAAGAATTCCCCAAATGGTCCCTCACCATTGGATCGTCCTTGGCAAGGTGGATGTTATTCAAACTTTTGTAGACCATCGTGACCACAAGAACTCAGAAGTTCTAATATGCCTTCTTTGGTTAAAGAGGATGGGCATATGTCTTCAGAAAATCAATCCAGTAGAAAGGAGACCAAAGTAAATCTTGGTGATTCCAATGTAACCAATTCATCTCTCCCTGCTGAAAACAAAGCAACTTGCTCTGGCTCATTTTGGCACCTTTCCCTCCAGTCAGAGGTGAATTGTTTCCAGTGGACCCAAGGAGTCAGTTCATGAGAAGAGGAACGTTTTTCCCTCTACCTCCTCCAGGAAACAGGTATGGAGCGCCTGGAGATTATTTTCCATTGGGCCTGCTAAACTCTCCATTTATTTCAATGCCAGATGTCTATGCATGAAGGTGTTTTCCTCATGACCTTCCCCCAAGAGCTGGATTTCCTCCCCCCACTCCCACATTCTGAAAGTAGAAGTGAGTTAGTTCCCTCTAGGCTTCATTCCACCTTCAAATGAGCCTGCTACTGAACATCCAGAACCACAACAAGAAACCTGATATTTCTGATCTCTCTTCAAAAGTACTTTGACTTACCTCTCGTTTTTAGTTTTTAAGTAACTGTTTTTACTTAAGTAAGTGATTATACTTTTGCTCTGATTGAAGCTAAATAAACATATAATTCTTAGGATAGTATTTTGGAAATAAAGATGGTTTAAATATGAATCTTATGAGTAAATTAATTCTATTCTATTTTCTTCTAAAGAGTACAGCATTTAATTTGATTAATCCACTATTACAAAAACAACAATGGGAGTTTTAGGTACGCAATCCAGCCTTTGGGTATATTTTAAATGCCCAACAAAGGCAGTCCCTTTATACAAAGTAGTGTGTTTACTATGATTGTAGCAAAGGTGAAAGTAACTTTATGCTTAATGAAAGATTTTCATTGATTTACAGTCTTGTGGGGCATGTCAACTAGTTTTTCCATAAAAGAATAATAACTAGAGCATATTAAGAGTAAATCAGAAAACACAAGTAAACAAGTCACGGAAGTAGGAGATCTGAAATACAAAGAAAAATGCAGTTCTCAGGAAACTTTTTGGAATTGGAAACCACAATTTAAACTCACTTTGTTCCCATTTTCCCTTCTGTCATCGTCGATAACTACTGCTGCTGCTACTACTACTACTACTACTTCTTCTTCTTCTTATACCTTTAATTAATTAATTATTTAATTTTTATGTGGTTCTGAGGATCCAACTCAGTGCCTTATATGTGCTAAGTGAGCGCTTTACCACTGAGCCACAATCCCAGCCCCTGTCTTTTTTATTTTATGCCCATTTTCATGAAACTCAGAATTGCATTCTGCTGTACTTCACTGATATGGGGATTTACCTAGTCTTTGTTTTGTTTTTTGGGGAGTCATTTGTAAAACATACATGAATTATTAGGACACTGAAATAAAGAAACAGACACATAATTCTCCATTTTTGGTATTACTAGATTCCATACTCATAAAATGACTCTGCCAAACTACTCTAAATTTTTTTAAATGCTCACTCTCAATTTCTATATCATTGCCCAAAACTGACAATTTGCCAACCTGCACCAATCCACAGAGAATCCTTTCAACAATGTTTCTCCACTAGAGACCAAGAACAAACATGTATTAAAAATACCCTAATTATGAATTAGTTGTTAAAGCTTTATTCAAGTGTTAAATACACTCTAAATGTGTGTGTGTTTAAAGTAT
The DNA here is from genome assembly GCF_001458135.2 of Marmota marmota marmota. Lineage (NCBI taxonomy): Eukaryota > Metazoa > Chordata > Mammalia > Rodentia > Sciuridae > Marmota > Marmota marmota. The sequence continues at coordinate 208,844 of NW_026006421.1, forward strand.
ACATTTAAATCTAAAATAAATGCAGTAGTATAACCTACTTCTTAAAAATAAAAAGCAGCTTTATCACATTTGAAGAAACAGTGAAGAATCTGCCTGATACTTAGCCCAAAATTAATAGAAATGAGAAAAATTCAGGCCTTGAAAAAAATCTACACTTTTAATAAATCTAAGAGGTCTGTTTTCCCTCAAGATTCACACTGGTTGTCAAATCAGTTCTTACTTGCCAGCATAAAACATTACTTGCTCTAAATGAGTGGATGAAAGTCCACGGTTATGATCTGTATAAAATGACCTGATGATCACCCACTGATTGTTAGCCAGAAGTACTTTTGACCTAACTACTATTGGAGAATATTTGCTGATATAATTCGTGTCTTATACCAGTAAACTGAAAATAAACTAATTTCAGGTTGAAAACTGATACCGAAATACCATGATACAGTCCTCTAACAAGTTTTTGCTTCAAGAGATAAAAGGTGAAAGGCCATTCTAAATAAAACACCACTTAATAAATCAGCTTCCAACTCTGTAAATGACAGTTAAGTAAAACAAAACAATATTAAAAAGTGGTAATTTCTAAAATAAGGCATTAAGGGAATATTGAGTCAAAAAATGAAATTAGTATGTAGAGTACTTATAGGCAATTTCCTAAATGATAGACGGCTGACTGGTAGTGTAAAAATCAAAATTCCCACAACCAAAGAACAATCTTTGTTCCAACATTTGAGCTGTCATAATTAAAGTATACTCTTTCTTTCATTAATTATTAGGGCACATATAGCACCAATGAATGAAATTAATAAGTATAATAATAAGTTGAACTAACCACTAACAACAGAAAGACAATCCAGTAGACAGTAGATCAAAGTCGATCTTGGTGATTCCAATGTATGTCAAACTGAACAAAGTAAGGCCAATTAACTCCTTTGCCTTGGTGTTTTATACTAGCTATCTATCTTACTGTGCCTCTATTCATCTACATTGATATGTATTAGGATCAAATTCAATGATAAATCATTGTTTCATGTGTTGATAAATCCTGCCAATTTCACAAAGCACACAGGCATTTTATTGAGTGTTCTGAATACCTTCTTTTCTACTCACTTCTGGTTTTAAGAAACACTTTTAAATGAAAGAGGTTATCCCTAAGCCCTTTATTAAACTACAAATTGAATGCTATTTCAAGTTGTTTTGGCTTCTTCCTCAAGATGGACTGCAAAAACCTAGAAATGTGTCATTCTCCAACTAGGTGTACAAATGTTTTTAAAAACATGTTGTGCAGAGTGTAAATATTTGAAAGCCTCCTTTTTATGAAGTACAGTAAATAGCAAAAGCATGTAATTGTACAATTGAAAAGGAATTCAATTCTCATAAATACTTATTCATCAATCATATCACTGTCTCTTCATCACTATCCACAACACAAAGGTATCAACATCATCCCACCATCAACTGAAGTACCATGTCAAATGTTCTCCTGGTCATATTATTTATCATTGAAACCTATTAATAATTACTTTCCTAAATTCTAGTCAAACAATGGGAATTTAACAACAGGTTCTTTTAAGGAGGCCTATTAAGGAATAATACACTGTGTTTCTTATCCCAACAAAAGTCAACAGCACTCTGAATAGATTAAAAAAAATGAATGTTTTCCTGCTCTGCTTTTTCTTGGTACTTCCCACTGAGTAACAAAATGCAAAAGAGCTAGAGAATTCTGCCTTCCTCATGAGAAAGATGCTCTGTTAACTTCTGTAGGCACATTAAAATTGGAGAAGAAGAAGAGATGAATTGCAAGTTCAGTCTTTCTCTTAGTCTTAAAGATCTCTGATTTCTCTTTTTTTCCATTACAACACCAGCACTACCATTGCAAAAGCATCAAGTCAAAATCTTCAGCATCAGTAAAGAAGCAAAGGGCCAATGATGAGCAAGAGAAGAAAGAAACAGATACAACCCCACATGTGCTCCCTTGAATCAGTTGGGAGCATGTTGATGCTTTTATGGAGGTAGGCAGAAAATGGAGTGGATATTCACCACACTACTGGACTCCTGCTCTTTTGAAATAATCTCATGATCACAAAAAGCAGAATCCTAGTACTTAAATACCAGACAAAATTTAAGGCTTCATCTTAACAATTAAAAAAATTACCAAACTTTATAAAGGAAAAGAAAAACCATTCCAAGTAAACACTGTGTAGCTAAAAGCTACATTCTAGGTTTCCTAATTAATTTACAAAGCCTAATTTCTAGAAAGGAATCATTGCCATATTATTTTCTAGAAAACTGTAGATATCTATAGAAAAAAAAACTATGAATTAAGTTAAAGTTTCTGAAAAAAAAAATAATATCCCAAAGTAAAAAAACCCAAGCAAAAATATATGTGGCCCTAAGTGTCTTTTGAATTCTGTAATCACAGGAGTCAATTTTGGACTTCTATTTAGAACTGATTCCCAGATTAGAAGACTAAATTGCATATACCCAGAAGCCCATCTTTAATTAGTATAATTTTTTTTCTCCATTAAACAAATGCATCCTAATATGCCCAATAGAATATTTATGTTAGAGGCTTATATTCTGTTATCTTACATGTCATTAAGATAATTACATCATTCTCAATCTCCACTTTTCTATCTGGATAATGAGGGTTTATAATAGGCCATCTGTCTCTTTAGAAAAGTAATAGGCCATCTGTCTCTTTAGGAAAGATGATAGAATTTTCTAATACAAAAATTCTTTGAAAAATCTCAAGAAAACAAGGATTTTTTTTCAAATCAACATGGGGGAAAATCCATTCCCAAGATAGTTTTACATTCTGTATATCAAACCAAACATTATATAACATTTACCTGCAAAAGTGTTGTTTATTTTTTTGTTTGAGTGCCAGGAAATGAACCCAGAGGCACATTACCACTGATAAATATTGCCAGCATATTTTTTTTTTTTGAGACAGGGTCTTGCTAAGTTGCTGAGACTGTCATTGAACTTGCAATTATCTTGCTTGAGCCAAGTTGCTGATATTACAGTAGTCACCACCATACTAGGTATTTATTTTTAATCTAAATGGGGATGTCTATATTCTATATAGAAACATTTACTTGATAATATAATTTAGATAAACATAAATAATTTCTCTCTAAAATTCTTCTAAATTACTTCCATCATTTATTTCTCAGCAACTAGATATATATGAACAATATATTTTCCTTAATTAACTTTCTAATAAGAAATACAATATTCAAGAAGTACTAAAGAGTTCCCTAGCCACCTGCTACCCTAAAGTATAACTTCATCAAAAGAGGCAAATTTGAACAGAAACAAACAATATGAAAATTGCAAAAGGTTTCTTATTATTTCTTGAGGCAAGATTTTGTGGTACTGATGGACTCCTTCTTTTAAGTCAGCTTTTTCACTGCTGTGACCAAAAGACAATTAGAGCATGAAAAGTTTATTTGGGCTCACAATTTCAGAAGTCTCAGTCCATTGAAGATTGGCTCCATTCCTTGAGGGTAGAGGTGAGGCTGAACATAATGACAGAAGAGCATGGTGGAGGGAAATGGCTCAAGATATCACACCAGGAATGGGGGAGTTTGAGAGAGCGAGGGAGGGGGAGAGAGAGAGGGAGAGAAAGAGAGAGACAGAAAGAGATAGAGATGGTGCCAGATGGTGCTTCCTTCACTAGGACAAAATATAAACATCAAAGACATGCCCCAGGGACTCACCTCCTCCAGCCATATTATACCTGCCTATAGTGATCACCCAAGTTCATCCCTATCAGGGAATCAGTGTACTGATTAGGTTAAACCTCTTGCCACACAATCATTTTATCTCTAAACTTTCTTGCATTCTCTCACAATGAGCTTTTCGGGGACAGCAAACATCTAAACCATAATACTGACAAAGTAAATCTATAGAATTCAGAAACCCTCTCCTTTCAGTAAATTGGGAATGTCAGCAAGTGAAAATATCAGTTCAAAACCTGATATGACAGGGAAGGTTTCAGTTTATATCCAAAGAACTTAAAATCAAAATACTATAGTAATGCAGCCACATCAATGTTTATAGCAGCTCAATTCACAATAGCTAAATTATGCAAGGAAGTTAGATGACTGTCCTTCAATAGATTAATGGATAAAAAAATGTGGTATATATACTCAGTGGAATATTACTCAGCTTTAAAAAGGAGTGAAATTATGGCATTTGCCAGTAAATGGATGGAGTTGGAGAATATCATGCTAGATGAAACAATCCAATGGCAAAAAAATCAAAGGCTGAATGTTTTTCACTAATATGTACATGCTAATTCACAATAAGGTTGGGGGCATTAGAGAAGAATAGTGTTACCTTAGATTAGGTAGAGGGAAGTATTAAGAGGGAAGAGGGTGGGATGTGGGGATAGGAAAGATAGTAAAATGAAAGAGACATTATTTCTTCATGTATATATGTGACTGCATAACCAATATTATTCTACAACATATAAACTCAGAAAAATGAGAAATTTCATCCCATCTATGTATGATATATTATAGTGCATAAATACATTCTACTGTCATGTATAATTAAAAGAAATTTAAAAATTAATTAAAAAATAAAATTTATAAGTCTATCCTGATATAAGTAAATGAATAAGGAGTTAGAAAGAACATCTTGTTCATCACAGAATTCTAAGGAACAAACAGAATAATGAAAAGAGAAACATCACCATTTGGCAAATATTATGCCAATAATGATTGTAGGCAAAAATCATACTGGATGCTACACTTACTGGGTAAAAGTATTATAAGAAATAGGATATTTGCATAGTCTGAAAGTACTGTCCATATAGGAAAGAAAACCACTCCAAATATTAACTTTATGGTGGAGAAAAGACAGAAAATTGAAAAAAATGACAGATATTTAATCAAGTGATCAAAGTGAATATCATCTGTTATGAGACATCTTCTTAAAGGGCACATCACTTCCATGGTATTTATGGTGAACATGCACAGCCTGAATTGAGTCATAAGTTTTTGTTTTTTTTTTTTTTTTTTTGAGACAAGCCTTCCTATGCTGCACAGGCTGGCCTCCTAATTCTAGAGTCAAGAAAACTTCTTGTCTCAGTTTCCAGAATAGCTGGAATTATTAGTGTGCCCATTAAACTCAGCTCATGAAGAACTTTTAGTCAAACCCAAATTGAGGGACATTCTAAAATATAGCTGTCCAATACTCTTTAAAAAAGGACCAAGGTCAAGAAAGACAAAAATTAAGATAGTGTTCCCTAGTGCCAAAATCAATGTGATAACACAACTTAATGTGTGTTTCTGGAACAAAAAAAAGAAAGCTAATGGGACAGTTGACAAAAAAATGAATAATATGTATACATAAGTCAATACTATTTTATCAGTGTTAATTTCCTGGTTTTTACCAATTTACTAAGGTAATGAAAGACATTTAGGAAAGCTCGGTGAAAAAATATACCAGAATCCTATTCTTTGTGCTAGTTTTAAAGTCTGAAATTATTACAAAATAAACAAGTTTAAGAGAAAATGAGTTAGAAATATATTTTTTTAAGTCTAACATTTGAAATTAGGAATCATACATCTCCTCAGCCTTTCCTTTGTACACTAAATATGTTTTTCTTTGGGCAAGATTCCCAGAACCCATACTATATTTGCAACTCCACTTTTTAAAACTCAGTTGTCAGTAGTCCTCCTAATGTATGTTACCATTAATGTCTATAATATACTGATACAGAATTTTTTTAAATGTAATTTATGAGATTTAATTTAAATTTTAATTAAATTGCTTATTTTCTAAAATAGAAGAGCTGTATGCTTATTAGTGCAAATTGCAGTTAAACTTTAAAAACAGATTAAACCATTTAGTTGGATTAATTCTACATGAATTCAAATTAAACTTGAGGATTTCTATTTACTGAGGTTAAACTATATCTTCCCATCTTATCCTGTGCAAATGATTGGTTTAAGCCAACTATAAAATTACATTTTCCCTTGAATATTCCCATCCTTTCAATTTTAACATGTTTTTCACTGGTATGGCAATGTTAGACTAGTCTGATTATTCTGATTATATCTGACTATGATGAATATATTTTTGTTTTCAATTGACAAAAAGCAATAGTATATATTTGTGGCTATGACATTTCAATACATGTACACAGTGTGAAATGATGAGGCAAGGCTAACTGGCATATCTGAAATCTTAAATATTGTTTTGTTGTTGTTCTGGGAACATTCAAAATTTTTTACTACTTATTTAAAATATTCAGTTAATCTTTGACAATTATAAATATGCTGCTGTTCTATAAAACATAAGAAGTTTCTCTACCTGCACTCTGTTAACCATCATCTCTTCATAACCCTTTCCCAGGCTCTGGTAACCAATAGTCTATCCCTTTCTTCTTTAAGATGAACCTTTTAATTTCCACAAAAGTGAGAAATTGTATTTGTCTTTCTGTGCTTATTTCACTTCATATATTCTAGTTCCATTCATGTTTTTGCAAATGACAGAATTTCATTCTCTTTTATGATTAATATTCTTCCATGCATTGCTTTATCTTTTCATTCATCAATAGACCCACATTGATTTCATATCTTTGCTACTGTGAAGAGCCCTACAATAAACATGCAGATGTTCTTTAACAAACTGACTTCAATTTCTTTTCATTAAAATCCCACAGTAGTGGGATTGCTGGATCATAAGTAGTTCAAGAACAGATAGCACTTGAATAGTAAAAAATAATAATAGAGTAATAATAATGATAAAGAATGTGACATTTGAATCTAACAGGCTCTGTAGTTTTTTGACCCTAGGAAAGTCTCTGAAATTCAATTTTCTCATTTACAAAATGGCAGTAGAATACCAAACTAAATAGTGCTGTTTTAAAGATTAAATAATACACATTTAACAGTTAGTTTTTCAATAGTGTTAGGAAAACTGGATATGTGCATGCAAAACAATTAAGTTGGATCCCTATCTTTGAAAAAGACTCCTCCAACAATCTTGAGTTAGGCTTCTCTAAATTATTATACTAATTAGGCCTCAAACTTTGAACTATGTGTCCTTTACATCACCTAATTTTGGCAAGAATGTTGTAAATCAGGTTCACCATAATTCCCCCCAATTTGATCACCCTCAATATATCTGCTCATATTTTGCACTCCCTATCATCCCTTCTTATAACCTTCCTGCCCACAGCAAAAGTCTTATTAAATTCTTTGTTTCAGAATCCCCCTTTGATCCCTGATGTTTCCTCCTAGTAACTTTCCATCCATTTGCTCAGTTGTTTGAATATGAATCCCTACCTTTCAAGATAAATTGAGCCTAGTTCTATAAAGAGGTCTATCTTCCCCTGTTTTAATGGTTCCTGATTAAAAAATATGTTTTTTATTGCTTTACTACTGCCAGGCTCTTGTTTTCTTTGAAATCTTATACTGTATACCAAAATCAAATCAAATGGACCAAACACCAAAACATAAGAAGTAAAAAGACAGAATTCATAAAAAAAAACAAAGGAAAAACTTCATGATATCCAATCTGACAATGCTTCTTGGATACATGAGTTCAGAAATGCAAACAAAAAAATAATTAAACTGGACCTCATTAAAATGAAAAATGTATGCATCAAAGAACATTATTAAGAACAACTCAAAAAATGGGAGAAAATATTTGTGAATCATATATCTAAAGAAGAATTAATATCCAGAATATGTAAAGCCTTCCTACAATTCAACAACAAAAAATAAACAATCCAATTGAAAGTGAACAAAGAACTTCAATGAAAGTTTCCTCAAAGAAGACAAATTTATTACATGAAAGAATGTTCACAGTCACTACCTGTTAGAGAAGTGCAAATCAGAAACACCGCAGACATCATTTCTTTTGTATTAGGATAGATACAGTGTGGATCTCAAATGTTGGGCTTGTGTTCTATGTTTGCCAGTCTGTGGTGAGGCTTTAAGAGGTAGGGCCTAAGAGAAGAAACTTAGGAAACTGTGGACATGCCATTGAAGGTATGTTGAAATCCTAGCCCCTTTCTCTCTCTCTGCATCCTGGCTCCCATGAGGTAAACAACTTCCTCCTCCACACACTCCCTGCTGTGATGTTTTGCCCTACCACAAGACCAAAGGCAACAGAGGCAAGCAACCATGGATTAACACTTAAGCCCAAATAAACTTTTCATCTTCCATTTATTTTAGGCATTTTGTCATAGTAATAGAAAACTAAAATAGCTATTATTAAATTATATTAAAAATTAAGTGCGGGTGAGGATGTAGAGAAATTTAAATACTTGCACTTTGCTGGTGGGAATATAAAATGGTGCAATGGTTGTGAGTTTGGCAGTTTCTCCAAAAGTTAAATAGAGATTTATCAGATGATCCAGAAATTCTAGGTTTCTACCTAAAAGTACTAAAAGTTGGGGCTCAAACAAATACTTGGTATACCAATGTTTGTAGCAGTATTATTCACAATAGCCAAAGGTTAAAACCTAAATGTCCATTAACAAATAAGTGGATAAACAGTGACATACACACATTGGGTATTATTCAGCATTAAAAAGTTTAAAATCATGAGAAATTCTACAACATGGATAAACCATTGGCATTATGAAGACTAAGTCAAATAAGCCAGTTGCAAAGGGACAAATAGTATATAATTGCATTTACATGAGGTATATAGAGTAGGCTAATTCAGAGGGACAGAGAAGTAGATTAGAGGTTACCATAAGTTGGAGGGGGGAAGAAAATTGTAAATTACTGTCTAATGAGAACAGTTTGGAATAATGAAAAATATCTACAAATGAATAGTGACAATGGTTCCACAATGCTGTAAATGTACTTAATACCATTGAAATTCACACTTAAAAATTGTTAAGTAGTCAGTTTTACATTTTATATATATATATATATAT